>NC_064927.1:401006174-401309044 GCF_023897955.1 Schistocerca gregaria | reverse complement strand
AGATGGTTTGTTGGGTTAAGAAGGATCAGGTAAGTGAACGAGGAAAAGGTGTTGAGGTTCTGGAGGACTGTAGATAGTATCCACGCCCCCAGGTCAAATCGCAAAGATGTCATCAATAAATCCAAACCAGGTGAGGAGTTTGGGATTCTAGATGGTTAGGAAGGATTCCTCTAGATGAGTCATGAACAGACTGGCACAGGATGGTGCCATGTGGGAGCTCATTGCTGTACCATGGATTTGTTTGTAGGTGATTCCTTCAAAGAAGAAGCAGTTGTGAATGAGTTTATAATTGGCCGTGATGATCAGGAAGGAGGTAGTAGGTTTAGTGTCAGGTGGGCAATGGAAAAGGCAATGTTTAATAGTCAGAAGGCCATGGATGTTCAAGAATGCTTTCGGACAACGTTCTTCCTCTGTAGTAGGAAGCACACAGACATTCATATAAGCACAACTCGCGCGCATACACACACACACACACACACACACACACACAGCCACTGTCTCAGGGCACTAGTGTAATAAGTGACGAAAAATAACTAGATTAGTTGGGGCAGCTGGACGAAGGGGAGGGGGGAGGGGCGTGGAAGGGAAGCCAAGGGCACATCTTGGGATATACTTACCTGAACAGGCAGGCACATGAGGGCAGCATACATGAGCTTGTTAATCACCATCACTAATCATAACAAAACTACTGATATGTGAGCACAGCTGCTGCTAACAGCTAATCATCTATAAATGGCAGTGCGAACCGACAATGGTTGACAGTCTGACTAGACTTCATCCAACAATTATACCCAACAGCATAGCTTGCAGCATCCAGAGATAGAAACTACAAGTCACCTGAACATCTGGAAGTATACCATTAATAAACTGAACTACTGCTTTGTGGCTAAATGGATAAGACTACAAATCCAGAAGTGCAGAAGTCATTTCTAGTTCCTAGGACGTTTCTGGCACTTATCAGTTGTTTTCTACTGGAAATGATTTCTAAATGGTATGCACCATGTTTCCAGTCGACTTCAGACTTGAGGTCCACAGCTATTGGCAAGGTTAGTCCCACACACCGATACATACGACACATTACGTTCATTACCCTGAGTTGTCAGTCTACTACTTTTAAGGCGTTTAAGAAATGTTTCAACACTACAGACAAAACTTTCTTGAGAGTTCATTACTCATATTATCTTTTTCTTTCAGATTCGTCAGGCACCTGGAAACCATGATGAGTCCTATCGCAATGACGCAGTTTGTCTTCAGCGTGCTGGTCGCCTGTGTTGCACTCTATCAAGCTACCTATGTAAGCACTTACTCTTTTATTTTCTTTTTTTTTCGTTGCTCTTGTCAGTATGTTGAAAATAATTAGCGTAGTTTTGAGATAAAAAGTTAAGTTCATTTAAAAATTGTTTAAAATAACGAACTGAAGGCACATTTCAAAAACTATGAGAAATAGGACTCTGATATTAATTCCATGTGTACATCCTCAACTTGCAGAAGGGCTACTATAGATTTTCTGTTAGATATTAGTCCTAATTTTGACTAATATTCATGTCAAGTTAATTTCTAGAGAGTAAAAGGAAAACTCCTAAGAGTAATAACCTTCCAACATTCTAAATAGTAAATTCCAATGATTGGTATAACTATGCTTCATATATGAACCGTTGAACCACAGATAGACGTACAGTATTTATGTAAACAAAACAAAACGCAGGCTTCAACGAACCTGAGCTACAAAGATTACATTCTGTGCAGATACAAACTTTAAACTAATTGGATAACAGCATAGGAAAATTATTTTTTCTTAATATCTCTGTAAGCAACTAAAAGTTATCTTTGGTTTACCATTCTCAGACGAAGAAAGAGCTGGACGTCCATTTGCGTCCACTCCTAATGTCAACAATGAGAAGCGTCTACACCACTATTCCAAAGAAACAAGTTGCTAGTGAGGTAGCAGAAACCACATAAAAACCAGTCATGATTCAATCTGCTCAACTTCCATAGAAGCATTGTGAGGTCGGTTCCAAAGAGAGCGCAAGAGTAATAAACCAAACATTTATCAGAAATTATAGGTCCGTCATGTTGAAATATTTGAAATTTCACTGAATGAGTCATCACTAGAGACGGAAGATAGATTCATCACGTCGAACAAGACGGCAAACGCAAGAGCAGTAAATTTAACAACTCAGATATGAAGTCAGAAAGGAATTCAAGTAAACTCTTGCACGATAAATTATACAGTTTTTAAACCTCACGAGGCCATTTCTGGATCATTGTCTGGGAAAGTGTAAATACAGTGATATCATTTCCAACAAGCTTCGGCTTGCAGTTAGAATCAGACTCCGAGGTCGACGGACGGAATGTATTTTCTTTTAGCATGGCAACACGCTTCCACCAGCCGCCGCTCTGCATTTCAGTGTATCGAGGCATTCTGCGTGTATTTCCGATCTTACTCCGCCGGATCGCCATTTGGTTGGTCCATTCAATGATGTGTTTCTTTCTCGCGATACCATAAAACATTATCAATGATGGCACAAATGTGCAGAAAACTACGGTGAAAATGTAAAAAAAACGATGTATAAAAATTGAAAGGGAATACTTTTAGACTTGTCCTCGCAAGGCGATAGCAGTCGCAACTACGCGGAAGGCCTATGAGAAGTAATGCTAATGTTCAGATTTTGCATCACTTCCAGTTACATAGCAATTGTGGAAAGGATTTGCAGTATCACAAGCATAACTAACTAATGCTGCTAGGCTGGAGACCACTGTGAGCCATAGCATGGTCACAAATCGGAAAAGCCATAAATTTTAAATAGTCATAGAGCTGTGTTGGTGGTTTCATATTATCATGAAACGCAAACGGCAAATGAAATGAATTCAATGAGGGTGCGTCTTCTCCTGTAATGATTTGAAAAAAAAGAAAAAAACACCATACCACCAGTTCCTCAGTTCCTAGTTCTTTGTGCAGCCCCTCGTGGATATCCCTGTGTTTAGGGCACTACATAATTTCTGGATACAAGCCAGCCGACAGTATCGACTGTTTGTATAAGGCCTGGTAGAACTATTCTGTTGCAGCAAAGCAACAGGTGATCACGTTGCATTATTCAGGCGCACTAGTACACATATGTGCCCGAAAACATAACTGCGGATCATTCCCAGCATACCATCATACTGGCTCCGTCCCTGTAAGGACAAAAGTCAGCGAAATTGTGTATTGTAACATAGATCCCTACAAACTCTAAAGGCATTTGTCGTGCAATGTGTAGTGCCCACACTTCAACACGGAGCTGAGACTTACTCGATTTCGGTGTCGAATACTGATGTGAATTTCACTGGTCACATACGTGACTCTTCGTACCGTATAATGTTCCACCAGTCCAGTGACCTATCGGAACGTTGCGTGCGAATACCACACACGACATGATTCATTATGCCAGGCAGAAAACATTATTTTTTTACTTTTGTTTTGATTTTCTCATACCAAGTGACGTAGAGTCGCATCGGTCAACACACAACACAGAAACAAACGATTTTGGAATATAAAAGAAAAACAAACTGTACGAGGGTCACTCCAAATGAATTGCACACTATTTTTGTAAAAATACAGTTTTCATTCTGCATGTCTGAAAGTTTTACAGTGTGTAGATATATCCTTCCCGCTTGTTTTCAAACATAGTTCAACCTGTGATGTTTGAAATTTTCCCGGCGTACTGATTGTTACATACAAGCACGGGAGAACTGCCGTAAGTCAGTAACATCTTGCCACGATATTTCGGCACAAAGTCTTTTGGCCATCTTCAGGTGAGTACAGCTGGAGAAGTATTGGCGAATAGGCGCTGAGCTCTGCTATTTAAAGCCAAAGGGGGCTGCATTGCGCATGCGCTGTGCATGTACTGTATAGCGTGCACGTTCACAACTCCGTGCGCTGCGCCTGGCGCCATCCGCGGTGAAAACTTGGCATTTCGATATCAGATCGATCTTCATCTTTATACCGATAACTACGTTGACTCCGAAGTTTCTCTACAACGGGATTCCAAGCTGAATTTAACTGGTAACCGCTATCTCTATTGATAAGAGTCGCTGTATTTCATGGATTCATTTATTATTGAACTCCAGAAATTTGATGTTTGAGCCACAATTTTTGTATCATTGTAATTCATAGAATTCATGGCATGGACCGTCTCCAGGAAATTTTACATCATATGATTTCCGTACATGAAAATATTAAGTTCACTATGGAAACTGAAAAAGATGGTTGTTCGCCATTTTTAGATGTTTTGGTACGGCGCAAGAATGATGGCACACTTGGTCATTCGGTTTATAGGAAACCGACCCATACAGATTTGTATCTGCAAGCTACCAGTTGCCACCATCCGGCACAAACAATGGGTGTCCTCAAAACTTTAATCCACCGTGCCCATACTATTTCTGACGTCGAAAATCTTCAAGCGGAACTGAAACACATGCAAAAAATATTCCTGCTGAATGGCTTTTCAACTAAGCAAGTGAACAGAGCTATGCAGACCTACAAACGACGCAACAAGGAAGAAGAAGAGGTTTTCAGATCAACGGCTTATCTACCTTTTATTGGGAATATCTCGTCACAGATAGGTATAATACTGAGGAAGCATCAAGTTAGAGTCATCTTTCGCCCTCCGCCTAAAATATCATCACTAGTGGGATCCGTTAAGGATGACCTGGGCCTACGTAAATCAGGTGTCTACAAGATTCCGTGTGATTGCGTCAAGTCATATACAGGGTAGACAACAAGAACGATGCAGGAACGTATTGTGGAACACCAGCGGCATACTCGCCTTCTCCAACCCACCAAGTCCGCAATCGCTGAACATTGCATTTCTACTGGCCACTCTATGAATTACAATGATACAAAAATTTCCGGTAATGGACAGACGCCAAGCGTAAGGACTCACAGTGCTTTGGTTTAGTGTCAAGTGTCCTTAGACATTCTGCAAGCGCTTATGAATATCTTCGATGCTCCAGTTTGCCGGCAAAAATCTTAACGACAGCTCTTTGCAGGCGGCATTTTGAAGCCTACTTATAGCGCCGCCACCTATCGGAACTTCATTAAACTATAGGAGCTAAAGCGAGAATATTTCACGATGTCCCACAATACATTGAACATTTTTTTCGCCAGGAATTGTCACGGAAAAATATGATGCTGTACTTATTGAACGTCATCATATGTTTGGAGACAGTTACCTCGAACAATGGCCATTGCTCACTGCAACGCATAAAATTGCACGTCTTCAACGAGTCAAACAAGAAACTAGGCATCAGCTGACTGGAGTCGTGTAGTGTGGTCCGACGAGTTGCGACTTCTCCTCGTTTCTAACGACTCAGAGACTAAAGTGCACCAACTACCCGAAGAGGCGTTTAACCCGCGGACGTGTTCCTGTGAAGTTTTGGGGTCTTTCTTGAAGCATAACACAGAGCCACGCATTCATGGTAACAGTGAAATGAACCAGGACGTTTCTTCCAACATCCTCGGTGGACAAGAGCTACCCTGCAAATTCTGTGGTCCAATTGACAGGGGTATACAATACTGTGAGAGAGACAGGGATGCCTTGGTTCAATTCCTAGCATGTTAAAACCTGAATTTTGCTGTTGATTTGAGACTGTTTTTGGATATTTCTCATGTTCATCTAATCCTATACCGGCCTTGGGCTACACTTTACCTAACCAACCAAATAAGTTGTTAGAGTTTTTCCGTAAGTTTAGTAAACACAACAGATACACATAACAGAGGCTTTAATCATCAGTAATCTAGGCTAAAATGAATTCAGACACCTTTTGAAACAAATTTATTAATAAACAATTATTACTCAACAGTTACTAGAAAACATATTGCCCGACCCCGTTAATTCGTTTTTTGTTAAAGAGTACCCGTGACAAGGGTTACTCTAGATTAATAATACTTACATTGAGCCAACATCGAGGATAAAATACCGATGATACAGCAGTGCCAAATTTGAGCCCAAACCAATCATTACATCAATTAAATGTTTCAACTCACACTCGATAAGTATTTTTGTCAAAGTTTAAAATGCCCAATGCTATTTAAAAATGTATGTGATAACTTTTAAACAAATTTATAATAATAAACTGACGGCAATTCAGACCTAAAAACACTATTCAGATAAATATAATTTAACAAAGCACTTGAAATACACAACAAATTGCAGCAGGACCACCTTAATCACAAGTTTCGTAAACACCAGTTTTTCTCGTGCCACTGTTTAAAATTTGCTCATTTACTGTACAGGAATACCAAACAATTTCAAACAAGTTTAGGTGAAAACTTCCTGAGATGTACGCCAAAGTAAGAGGCGTGAATATTTCAATTACAAAAGATGATTACTTTACTCAATAACAAATCTGTAGGATTACAATTGATCCTTTGCTACCTCAGTGAGTTTACAGTCATTTTATTTCACACATCAGTCATGCGCATACTTCCTAGCAGTACATTACACAAATCATTAAATTGGTCTGATAAGACCTGAAACATGGACCAATCGGTACTGTTCCCACAACATGCTTATAAATAATGGGCCCCACCACGGCAAACTCAATGACAACTTTGTAACATGAACAGCTAAAGCAAACAAATGACCTGTCACTAAATAGTGAAACTAATGGCGCCCCACAAGAGCACACTCAATTACAGTTTTGCAAAATGAACGACTAAAACACACAGATGGGCAAGTATTCAATAATAAGGTTGCTCAGCTTTATGCCGGCCGTTGTGACCGAGCGGTTCTAGGCGCTTCAGTCGGGAACCGCGCTGCTGCTACGGTCGCAGGTTCGAATCCTGCCTCGGACATGGATGTGTGTGATGTCCTTAGGTTAGTTAGGTTTAAGTAGTTCTAAGTTCCAGGGGACTAATGACCTCAGCAGTTAAGTCCCATAGTGCTCAGAGTCATTTGAACCATTTTTGAACTAGGCACGCTATCACTTCAGGAGGGGCCAAGTCGTTTTCTACCACGTACATGGCTTGTTCTCCGCACAGGGCCCCGCTCGTCAACTTCCTTGTGCCACTGCTAACTCATGACTCACTGCCGAGCCACGCCGCTTCTCGGACCACATTCACACCACAAGCCTCTCCGTCAAAGAGATTCTACATAACCAGCGATTCCACCAGAGAGGCCCAAAGTCGAAAAATACCAAACTTTGTGGGATGTTTCGACGCACGGCACAAATAATATACCTATATCTCCTTCACTATTTATAACTTTTCGATTCGACGACTATAGAAATCACGTGATTTCGAGGCGAAGAACTCGTCGATCCCTCTCCGGAGCGCTTTTTCATTCTGAAAGGACGGTCCTTGAAGACTGTTCAATAGAGAGCGGAAAAGGTATCTGAGGGCGCAATATCAGTATCAGGTGAATGAGATGGGTGCGGAATCCACTTGCGAACCTAACTCCTGTATAGTGTTTTCTGTCAGTGTAGCAGTATGCGGACGAGCATTCCGTGGAGTAGCATCACATCACGCAGTCTTCTGATCGTTGTACTGTACTTGGATCGCGTCTGCAAGATGTCTCACTTGTTTGACAACAAATGTCAACAGTGACAGGTGCGCCTCGGCGAAGCATTTCATAGTAAACCACACCGTCGCTGTCACATCAGATGCACAACATTATCTTTTGTGGGTGCGTGCAGGCCTTTGTTCCTGCAGCTGCTGCTTTGTTTGAGCTCAACCATTCCATTCTTTCCTTGTGTTAGTATAAACACACCATTTCTCGTTACCAATAACGTTACAGGATAGATATGTTCGGTGCTGTTCACGAGCCAATTGTTGACGAGCAAGCAGAGGGCCACCCACAGATTTTTGTGACTTTGGCATAGAGCATGTGGTACCCATACACTCGATTTCTAAACCTTCTCCATTCCATGCAAATGTCGCAAGACCATGAAATGATCACAGTCTAACACATTTGCCAACTCTCAAGTACACTGACGTGAACCATTTAGGACTAATGCGTTTAAACGGTCATCAAACACCAAAGGTCTTCCTGAATGTGAAGAGTCACTAATGCCAAAATGATCCTCCTTCAAACGCTAAAACCATTTTCTTGCCGTGCTTTGTCTAATGGCATTACCCCCTTAACACGGAGCAAATGTTTATGGCTTTCCCCGATGCTCTCACCCCTCTACTGAATGCAAACTGTAAGTTCTCCCTTTGCTTCTGATAATGTTTATTGTTGTACATTTCGGCCAGTCAATTTGAAAACCGAAAGCTTTCCGACATATTGCGTAAAGCAGAGGAGAGATTAAGATAGGGAACGAAAGTTACTAAAGTATGGCACCGGACTGACTGTAAGAATAAGAGATAACGTACATTCGCGATAAAATCAGACCAGAAGTAAAAAATAATGCTATGTTTCTCAGACGTTCATACTGGTTAGTTACGTGTCCCTATGTGAAACTCGCGAACGTACACTTCGTTCAGAGGCACGCACGGACTGTCCCTTGTGGCCTATGTAAGTAAAAGTTGGGGGAAGAATACATTTATTTTATCTTTAAAGAAATAAACTCGATCGGACATCGTAAAAGGAAAATAGTTACAGGTTCCATGTGGCTGCTTACCATGCCCTAAGAACAAAATTAAATAAGGTCGCCACAAAAAAAAGTAGCTAAGTGCATGCACGTACCTCAGTTATTACAAAGCGTCGTTTCGAAGATCGGCGCCCAATCTTACATGAGAGTTCCAAGAAATAACTTCACTGGATTCCAGGTTGTGGATTCGTTGGACCGTCAATGAAAAGCAGTGTCGAAACGTTTTTGTATGGTAAATATTCAGCATATTGCATACAACACATTCTCATACGTATTTACAGTTCGACTCACAGATACAGAAAGACGACTCTTCATCGAGAAAAAAAAACTGAAGGTGAAGCGGTTCTTTGTTTTTCCTACAGCTTACATACATCTTTGAAAATAATTATAATATTCACGGAAAAGAGAAAGGACAATAAACAAAAATAAAAAATGAATATTTAAACAGTTCTTCTTCAAAACAGAAGAATATGTCGAAAATGTTCCGATTTCTCCAATTGGCACTTCATTTTCTAGCGGCCACAGCTCCATTCACTATCTCCAAAAGATAAAGTGACAATATGTAAACTCAAATAGCGGCTACGAACTACAAATGGACATGAAATCATTAAATAAACCCATAGCAACTGGAGTACCAAAATGAAAAAAAAAATGCTACGAACTTATGCATCAACCTAATACATTTAGTTCAGTCTTCATTAAAAATTATAAAGCATGAAAATTATACAATAAATCCATTAACTTAAACAGATTTGTTGGTTGCAAGCTAGTGTGCTAAGGACGTGAAAGTTCAATAAACATTTCGTAATGTTTCTTCCCTTTTGTCCATTTCGAGGATTATTTATGTGCTAATTTTTGTTGGTTATCTTCGTTGATATCCAACGGATTTTTCTGAGTGGTTCTGATTTTTTTCTGCTTCAAACTTTAAATTTTCAATCCACGTTATCCCAATACGACTAAATTATTTCTATAAATATTTTCCAGCTTTCTTGTAGCTTTTTGTATAGACTACAGTTAATTATATGAGGATGCAATTTCAGATCCTTGAATAAAAAATGTGACGTCTATAATCACGTTAATAACATAAAAAGATGTATTTCCTATATACTACTGAAAAATTTTTGCATTTTAGCTACCACAGTTATTTGCCTTAAAATAGGAAACGGTTAACTATAATTTGACTGAGATGGAATAAATTTTCCTTACTTCTTGGTAATTTAGCTCCTAGGGTTCGATGC
Source organism: Schistocerca gregaria (assembly GCF_023897955.1). Classification (NCBI taxonomy): domain Eukaryota; kingdom Metazoa; phylum Arthropoda; class Insecta; order Orthoptera; family Acrididae; genus Schistocerca; species Schistocerca gregaria. The sequence goes on along the minus strand of NC_064927.1, from coordinate 401,299,235 downwards.
GTTTTTAGACTGAACGTATCAAGTATATCAACGCAGCTGTTTTAGAATCTTGGTCCCTACTGAAAAAATTTATTCGGTCGTGCATGAGTATACTATTCTGATGATCTTTTCCCTTTTCACACTTGGCTGTACTGCTATTTCCTGTATTGCCGATGTGACTTATCCCAATTCATCATAGCTCCACTGCGATGGAAATGTTCTCTAAACGTAGAAAATATCAGTGCACATGTTCTGAAGCATAGTCATGTACTACGTTTTTAACGTAATAGACTTAAATATTTATAACACAATTCAGTAGAGTCTACTATACAAAGGACAACTGGACGGTTTTGGATTAGTATTTATAAGACGTGTGGTTTATATTTTTTACAGCCTAAATTTTTTTCAGATTTTGACATTGTTTTAATAATATACTTAATCTGCCTTATTTAATAAATAATTGACAGTGTTGTAATAATCTATTTTCTATTCTGAGATAAAAAACATCAAAATTATAGTTTACTATGGAGCTAATGCACTGAATGTATGGAGTGTAATGTAACTTACCACTTATAACGACAGCTCAGTGTAACTCTCTGACCATTAAATAGACTCAAATGTACAACCCAGATAGATACCGTTGTATTCCAAACTTGACGATGCTGTATCATTCGTCGGGTATATTGTGACTGAATGTGAAATGTAGTTGTTTCTGGCACGTGACACCATGGTTAATTTGCACATCATATTGTCCTTATAAGGTCACATATATGCACAGTAATAAATAATCATTAACTACTTTTTCATATTGTAGACACCAAAATTTTTAAATTTAAGTGCTTAGTGACTTAACTGAGTATCATACTGCATTAAATATATCTTGATAAAATTGTATGTTCTTGTTCTTTACTTCCTTTACCGTATCCTGGTTCCGCCAGATCATAACCTCAAGTTTGAAGCTGGTTTCTGGATCATAAACAATAAAAATTACAGCTCGGAATGTCATGTAAGCGTCTCTGTTTTCAGAGCGAAGACTTCAGCGCAGTGTTCCGGTGTGCTGGATTCCTCCCCGTTCCAGGTGGCCAAGTTTACCTCTACTGCTGGGCGGCACACCTTATTATGGAACAGGTAGTTCATGCTGCCAGTAATTCGGGCGAGATAATTTATATTCACACTTAATAATAAGAATAATCCTAATCCATCCCCATTTCAGTACTGGTCTACATTTATGGTGTAATGTAACTGATAAAATACTGATTAAGAAATAAATGTAAGAAAGTTCTCGTGAAGTACTTCACCTTCAAGCCCATGTAAGTTGCCTAAATTTAGGACATCCCACATACGAAGAGCGATCGACAGGTTCTCATTAATGAATTACACAATGAGCAAATGTAGAGTAACCCTGAAAATGTTTTTCGGAGAGCGCTATCAATTACAATATTTCCTAGACTTATTTAAATGACTTAATGTAACAACATGTTTCGTGGTACACGTCTCATCTTCAGCCTTCAGTTAGCAACACAGAAACTATTAACAAAAGTACACATAGATATTATAGTTGTTCGTACAGTATTCGTATGCGCTGTAGTCATCTTTACTCATATGAAATGACTATCATCCTGTAGTAATTTCATTTACCTCACCATTGTTCACAAACATGTTAATAACACTTATAACGCGACGTCACAATCAACACTATTGTGCAGTAGAAACAAGATGGAGGGAAATCGTCTAGTAAACTGCAAAGTTGTGATGTCGTGTTTTAAGAGTCCTTTGCAAGTTAGTGAACAATCCAAGGTGTATTAGCGATGGAGGTAACTGAACAAATCACAAGAAAATAGTCATTTCATATGAACAAAGGTAGCGTTCTCGCTTCCCACGCACGGGTTCCCAGGTTCGATTCCCGGCTGGGTCAGGGATTTTCTCTGCCTCGTGATGACTGGGTGTTGTGTGCTGTCCTTAGGTTAGTTAGGTTTAAGTAGTTCTCAGTTCTAGGGGACTGATGACTATAGATGTTAAGTCCCATAGTGCTCAGAGCCATTTGAACCATTTTTATGAACAAAGATGAGCACAGCAAACGGCATGAAGGCAGAAAACAAATTTAATATCTATGTGCATTTTTGTTAAACTTTTTTATTGCCACTGTAGCCAAGAGATGAGGTTTATACCTCGAAACATGTTACTTCAGTAAATAAATCATTTAAGTATGTCAACGACTCATGACAAAATTTTACACGGAAACAAAAATCTTTGCACATCTTGAAACAGTCAGAATCGATTAAGAGTCAATATGGCTTTAAACTGTAGGATAACCGTCATCAACAATTTCACAGTTACTGCGAGATGTCATATTGTTCTAATTTCTCCGCACATCACGAAAGTCAGCTTCATCCAGCAGTGTTACTGTTTGTTGATGTCGTTTACTCAAGCTTCATTAGTCGATCGACTGGAACTTTTCTTATCCTGACGAATCCAAAGAAGAATTCCCTAAGTGAATATTTCATTTCCTCACGCTATATTCTCAGCTTGTATCTGTGTCGCACAACAGTCGTCACTTTTCTCTTTCCGGTATTTGTCTTTCTTACAAGTGCCCCCCCCCCTCCCCCAAGCTCATGTACTACGTCAGAATGACGAAGAGATATGGTTTGAGACAGAGGGATGACTCACGCCGAGGCGTGGAGAGAAACACAGGCAAGAGTGTCATTGACTTTATTGCACTGAAGGAACACAGCCGGCTTTGCGCTGAACTCGGCACAGAGTGTGTGGGTCAGCGCCAATTCTGGAATCTGTAGCGTCGGTGTTCGGTTGCCCACCCTTACGGACGCAGCGATCCTACTCGCGCCACGGCGTTAACTGTGCCCGTGGCCCGGAACTCCTCTAACTGCTTGTAAAGCGCCCGGGGGTACAACTGGGTGGGGTGGGGTACCTTAAATTGGTTGTCGTTCCTGCTTTTCTTGACCGTGCGCCCTGTCCACACCCCGTACCTGGTAATTCCGCGGCGGTCGTACGTTCTGCTCCACACTGCTGCTGGCTTGCCTGAAATTATTTATCGAAATACGCTAGCGAATAAGGGAAGCCACTCAACGTTAAGCACAACACTGTTCTACGTCTGGTATGAACATCTTTATCCTGAGACGATACGGAAATCAAAGTTTGCACTGGTTACACTATAAGTGGTAAATGTTTATCCCAAGTGACAGTCTTGATGATTATCTGTCCATTTGGACGAGCGTACGCGTACCGAACACGGCGTGGATCATTGTTGATGATGCGGAAGCCGAATGGTCGCACAAAAGCTCTTACGGTCGTGACGCGTACACAGATATTTGCTACCAGTCCTCCTTGACATTAGTAATAAATTTTATCACTGTTCACAAGGTTAAATTAACAGTTCATATTTCTTCAGTAGTATGAGCGTCGCGCCGCGGCTGATTGTTGATAATGCGGAAACGATGATCGAACGCACGTCCTCAAGCTCGCTACAAAGCACTGGCACTTGACTGCACTCTTTTATGATAACTAATTTGTTACTGATTCACATCAGTTCATTCAGGGAGGCCGAACACGGCGCGGGTGATTGATACTGTACGGTACGACACGCAACGAGAGGATACACATATACTTTATCAGCAGCACTGCTCATTTTTAAATTACTTCATGCCGCACTATCCTCTGAATCATTTACATATTTTATCACTTTACTGTAATAACACTTGTAGCAACACTTCAACTTCCATGCTAACAATGCCTCTCACATGCAGAGCTACACACTACACAACATAACAGTTCCGTTTCCCGCGCTCTGCTCTGCAGACGCGGCTGCCCCCAAAGATACTCCACAACGCAGCCAGCGATATGACAATACGCTTACATGCTCCAAGCGCGACTCGTGGACCCCATGTAGAGTGCCGGAGGGAAGCAGCCTTAGAAGCTCCGGCTGTCCGGACAGAGCAGCTCGTTCAGTGCCCGCAAACAGCTCTGCACACGGGAGGCTGCGAGTTCGCGTCCCGCTCCAGCACCTGCTGACGGCAGCGTGCTGTCTGCCGGACGATGCCACCCAGAGAGTGGAGACCAGCAGACCTCTCGCTCTCGCGCCAGTGCTGTTCCAAGGTGCGACGCGCCCCGCCACAGCAATGACGTGCAACGGAGGTTGGAGATAGCTTCAGCGGGCCCTTTGGCCGCCGATATCCATCACCAAAAGGCCGTCGTGTTTGGCCTGCAACTTAAACAATAGTCATTCTCTCTGGTTCTAGACGTATACAGAATGGAGACACGGCTGCCTCCATTGAGCCTCCGGGCTCGAGTATTTGTGCATATTTTTCCTATGCCTCTGGCATAGTTCCTCTGGAGGGGAGTGCTCTTTGATAATTACAATGTCCGTTTTCCTCAGCCCACTTCGGTCCCTACACACAGGTCACTGGGCGCTATTGTAACTGCAATGTATGGGTTCTTCACAGCATGTCAGTGCCCTGCACAGTCCTGATTTCTTCACATTTGTATACAGTGCTCGCCGTCCCATGCCTTCTATCCTGCTAGCGGTGTCGCAACCTGCCTCGCAGAATCATCTGCAAAATATCAACGTCGACCGCGCCTGCCATCTGATGTGGCAATCGCTCCCTTAGCTACTGCCTTCCAGCCATTGTTGCGAGAGATTTACAAGAATTCCCCAAGTATTTCTCCAAGGAAAGCAGTGTCATCAGCATACTGAAGGAGGTAGACTGTCGAGGTGGTTTGAGCATATCAGCAGTGCACAGGAGATAAAGTAGAGGAGAGAGGACGAAGCATTGTGGTTCTCGTGCAGACACTCCTGCAGAGGGATGAAGGGTATGGGAACTGGTATTGTTAATAGTAACAAAGGATGAGCATACATAGGAAGGATGCAATAAGGTGGACACAGCTGATTGGAAGTATGTAAGTCTGGAGTTTGAAAATGAGATTAGAATGACAGACACAGTCGTAGGCCAGGTCAAGGGACACAAAAACAGCAGATTCACGGGAGTTGAGCTGGTGGGATAGGAGATGGGTTAGGTGTAGGAGCAGGTCATGAGAAGAGAAACTGGGATGGAAGCCACACTGGTTAAGTGCGAAAAAGTGGTGTTGGTTCAGGTGTTGATGGCTGTGTTGAGAGAGAATGGATTCGAAGGCCTTGCTGAACACTGAGGTGAGGCATTTGGGGCGATAGGAGGGTGCATCAGCAGTACGGTTTGAGGAAAAGGAGGATTTTGGAGATTTTTCAATGCTCAGGAAAGTCACTTGCGGGGAGGATAATGGTGTGAAGGGTCGCAAGAGTGACGAGAAAGAAGGTATTTTTTAAATTATCAAGAAGTGATGCGTTTGTCGCCAGGGGATGTGTTGCATTTTCTCTGAAGTACAAGTTTTATGTCATGTGTTGTGATTGTCGTATTTCATTCTGTGTGTGGTATGTTGCCCAAGTACTGAAAGCCGGAAGCCAGGGCCGGTACAGCAAAGTTAGTACATTTGTGAATGGTGAGGCACAGGGAGTAATCAAAATGAGAGTCATCAGAGATGGTGAAGACGTCAGAGGGATAGAATACAAAGTGCTCAGGTATTCTCAGGTTATCAGGTATGAGGTGGTTGTTGTGGAGGAGCAGGGAATGAGTTATGGGGTTGTTGCCTATGAGTCGATGGAATGCTTTCCAGTACTTGGAAGAGTTGATGTGGCGTGTAGTGCTGAATCTGGCGCATGACTGGCGCATATCCCGAGGTTTTTTTTGCATTTAATAAATTCCTGATATGTCTCCATATTTGCCGGCGGTGTGTGAGTGTATTCTAGTGATGAGTCTGCAGAAGTGAGCGGTACATACGACGGGATTCTCGAAGAAGGAGTGGAGTTTGTGGTTTGGGGATGGTGGGACGGTGAGGATACATCGTAATGATAGGGAGGAGCGTGGATATAGTCTGACAAGTTCAGCTACAAGAAAGATACGGCGTGCTGGATATCGTCAGGCACTTGGAAGGTCAGGGGCTGGCTTCAAGTCGGAGATTGCTAGATCACGCCGCTATCTTTACACCAAAAATTAGCGCGAAGATGCTTTCCCAAAGGCAGCCGGTAAATGAGAGACTAAAAATGTACGATCCACATATCGTCAGAAGACTTTTGGTTTAACTAATGCCGAGTCAAGTGCCTTCTTCTCAAAATATTCCATAAAAAGGTTTGTTACCAGAGCAGAGAGAGGATTATCCAAGTTCAAAATATTCACTGTTGAATAAAAAGTAGGTTGGGGAAAGGTATTATGAAACAGCGCTATTATATCAGCTTTGAACTTACTGCTGATGAATAGCAATGAATCCATCAGAGGGATCCTAGAGAAGAGGGAGTCCTCTCTCCCCCTTGGCAGCAAACTTTTTTATGGAAGCTTTGGGGAAAGGGCACTTGATCCGGCAGAACTTAAATCGAGAGTCTTCTGGCGATATGTAGACGACACTTTTGTAGTGTAGCCTCAAGGTAAAAAGAACTGCCTCTTGCAACGTCTGAATTCAACCCACAAGAACATGCAGTTTTCGATGGAAATAGAGAAGGATGGTTGCTTACCGTTTTTGAACGTCTTGGTTACTAGGAAAATTGACCATTAGGACATTCTATCTACTATAAGCCCACACTTACGAATCTTCATCTACAAGTGTCGAGTTGCCATCACCATTCTCAAATTGCCGCTCTGCTTAGAATCTTGGTGCACCGGGCTCAGCCTTACAAAGGAGCTAGAACATCTACAGTCGGTGTTCAACAATAATGGTTACCCTCTACATCAGATTAGTACAGTGCTAAGTAGCTGCTCAAGGTCAGGGCGTTCCTTCCATATGCCGGCAACCTTTCGTCTAAAGTAGGCAGGATTCTAACGAAACATCAAGTTAAAGCGATTTTCCGGCCAACGGCGAATTGTAGGCCTTTCTCGGTTCGGTAAAAGACGATTTGGATCTACGGAAGACCGGCATTTACCAAATTCCTTGCCGCCGTGGCAAAACTTACAAAAGATCAGATGATACGCGCAGTACATGAAAGGTGCGTTGAACATCAGCGCCTCACTCGCCTCTCGCAACCCAGTAAATCGGCCGTAGCTGAGCACTGTATTACCCTAGGACACACTCTATGGATTTTTCTGCCACAAAAATCTTAGCCACAGCGAGAACTTTTTGGGATTCAGTAATTAAAGAAACTTATTAATCATGACGGCGGTTTTATACTGGACAAGGCATGGGACCCAGTGATCTCTCTAATTTCCTCTGAGAGAAAACATTTTATTCATAATGACACGTCTGGCGACGTCTGACGTTTATTTTTAGCGATGTGAGCGCGCTTTCGACAGAAGGCGGACATATAGTTTGATTGATTGATTTAGGTGAGGGGACCAAACGATGTCATCGGTGCCAGGAACTCTGCCGTGGCCCTTCAAAGGAACCATTCCGGCATTTTCCTGAAGCGCTTTTAAAGAAATCGCGGAAACCTAAATCAGGATGGCAGGACGTCGGTTTGAACCATCGTCCTCCCTGTAGCGGGACTTTGAATTTCGCCGCGCTACACTTGTTCCCGCAGATAAAAATTATACCGTCGTAGCGGTATGAGCCCTCGACGGCAGAGAAAATACTAAAATTGTAACTCTTTTTTGTATTTCTATCCGTTTCAATTGTCTCTCGAGAGCGGAAGCTTAATGCAGATGTGATTTGATTAAGACGAAAAAATTTATTAATGTGTAGACATTGTGGAAGTTGTTATGAAATTCGGATGATGGAGAGAAGCAACTAAAATAAATTGCATTTAATATCAAGACGGTTTTGGATACATTAGAAATTCCTGGACAATGAAACTTATTGCAAGATTTCGGAGCAGACTTTTCACGCAGAAATGAAGGAGATTTTTGAAGGCCTGGACGCCGCACGAAAGAAGACATATTAACCTGGCAAAGGATGAACTCTTATCTACGCCATTTCCCGCTGTTCGTTACATTTGTTATTATCTGTCTTTTTTCAAATAATTTTTGTAGTGGAAATTGGTTTAACGTTTGCTCAAAAACGCCACAAGGACCACTCCAACAATAGCTTTTCCGAATCACAAAGTCCGATAGCTTTTCTGTAATACGAAGTCCGATTTGCTTTTCATTCTTTCCTTTTTTCACTGTCATTTACGATTTTAAAACCCCCTTTTTATTCACCATTTCTTCCCACATTTTCAACCTTTTCTTTTTCTTTTCTTTTTTTTTCTTTTTTTATTAAACACTACATCCCGTATCTGAGTCCAGTGTGCTAAGGACTGCGACACAGTGAACATGTAGTTTCACCTTCACACAAGCGCCTGCATGTCACGAATAGAACAGTACTTGCAGAGGGCGTGGATTTAGTAAATGATGCTCCTGTGACGGCAATCAATACAGATGCGTTTCTCCGAGGTCTTCTGCATTCTTGATGACACCCATTTTGACTATTCCCTCTTCCCCCCATCCTTGAACGCATTGATACCTCTGTCCCACTGCTCGGTCCTAGTTTCTAGTACTTGGATCATTTATTCCCTCAGACATAGACACTCCCATCACCACACATTACATCACACTCGTCCTCCACTCCAAACACAACACTGTCCCTGGTCATGATGTTGTCACCTACTGCCACCTTAAGGAATCCCCCTCTCCCCCCAATTCTTCCTGGCTGCTCTTGCTACCCTGTACAACATGCTCCTCTCCACTGGCTTTTACCCTGACCTGTGGAAGACTTCCCATATCCCGCTGTTCCTAAACAAAAAAACCCTATTCTGACACCTCTTTCTTTCATCCCATCTGCCTCGCCTCCATGTTCAGTAAGGTCTTAGAGTCGATCCTCTCCTGCAGTACTCATCACCACCTTAACCCGCACCACCTCTCTCTCCTTACCCAGTGTGGCTTCTGGCCCTCCTTCTCAGCTGATGACCAGCTCCTTAACCTTACCAATCTCCTTTCCCTCCAATTTAACTCCCGTCGCTTCATTATCTTTGTTTCCCTCGACCTCCAGAACGCCTACAACCATGTCTGGCATCCTGGGCTCCTCTTCAAACTCCAGACTTATGCTCTCCCCATCAATTTCGTCCGTCTCATTGCTTCCTCCCTTTCCCACTGTCTCTCCTATGTCACTATCCACAATTCCATCTCCTGTACCTTATATCCCACTGCCAGCATTCACCCGAGCTCTGTCCTTTCCCCTATCCCCTATCTTCTGTATACTGCCGATATGCCCAAACCTCCCACACGTGTTCACCTCTTCTTCGACCAGTTCACTGCCTGGTGCAACCAGTGGTGCCTTCGCATCAACCCTTCCAAGACACAGGCAATCAACATAGGTCATACCACCCACTGCTTCCAGCTCCACAGTTTTTAACTCACCATTTATGGTCGTCCTTTCCACCTCCCTCTAACACCGAAATAATTTGGCCTCACCCTCGAGCGTCACCTCACCTAGGCTCCCCATTACCTCACGATCCAACAAAAAGCCCACAACAGACTCTGCCTCCTGAAACTCCTGTCTGGCCAGACAAGGGGACTGTGTTCTTCCACCTTCCTTCACACCTACAGATCCTTGATCTGCCCCATCCTTTTTTGTGCCAGCGGCACTTCGATTTCCGCCCTTCCCAGATTCTGAAGCCCTCCAAATCCTAGAACACCACACACTCCATCTCACTTTCTGTATCTGCCTTCCGTTCCCCAAGCGAATCGTCCATGAACTCATCCCATTCTCCATCTTCTTCTTTTTCTCGAACACATCTGCATCCTGTACATCAGCCATCGACGTGATCCGCCCACCCCTGGAGTCTTCACTCGTCTCAACCCCTGGTCGTTGCTGCACCTTTACCATTGCGTACTGCCCTCTCTCCATCTCCACACCCTCGACCACCTTTCCCAATGCAAACTTCAAGCACCTACCCCTCCCAGATGTTGAGCTTTGGTCTGATCTCTGGCAACTGTAAACCCACCTTCCCCCTCCTACTCCTCAGGGCTCCCTCTCTCCTCCTCTTCCCTTCCCCTGAACGGTTTTCCTCCATTCTGCACCCCTCCCTTTCCTGTGGCCCCTTCTGTGTTATCTGTGCTCCCTCCTAACTTGCCTTACATCTCCTGCCCCACCCATCTCCTGTCTCTTGGTGACCCCCCCTCCTTTTCCTTCTTCTCCGCCCACCCCACCAGCGTCCCCTCCCCCAATGCAACTTTTTCTCCCTTCTTTTTCCCTCCTCTCAGGCCTCCCATCCCTCGGCAGGCCCCTACCAGCGGTTTTCATTCTTTTTATGTGCTCCATCACTTACAGTGGGTTTTTTAAGTGTCTCTCGCTCTCTGTGTTTTTCTACTGTGGGCGACTTTTCACTAGTGTGTGTGATCCCAGTGTATTTTAAGTGCCCCATAACTCGCCGACTGTGTTATTTTATGTCGACGTTTTTAACTGCCCCCCCCCCCTCCCCCCGCCAGAGAACATCCCCATTTCAGTGTATGATTCAACTTCCATTGTCTCCATTTACTGTGTTTTTATATCCCTTTTTCTGCCCTTTTTTATGTATAAGTTTCCATTTTTTATATTTTATAATGCCATTTGGCTGAAGAGCGGCAGATTGAGAACATATAGGGCAGGGGCATAAAATTACAATAAATAAAAACAAAACTTATAGTCTCTAGAGAAGGGCACTCACCTGAAGATGGCTGGACAGTTGCCATCCGAAACATTGTGGAAAGAAGTCAACTTGATCCGGCTGCAGTTCCGAAGCCTGATAAAATACACAGTAAGTTCATCCCAATCAAGCCGCCACTTTTATTTTTCAGTGTTTTAAGCTGTCTTTATTTATCATTTTCGAACCTGTAATGTCATAGATACTTTTCAGGTTTTCTCGCCATAGTCATATGATGCAACCATATATCTCATAGCTATATCGACTGGGAATACTCCAAGTATCCCAAATAAGGATTCAGCTGGTTTAATTTTGAAGACTCCATAGATTCCTAGACATATCCTTTGTTGTAGTCATTTCAGTATGATCGGTAGTTGTTTAGCCGCAATTGATGTGTCGGCACACTGCATAGTAAATTGACCATTGCATTTACGATAACGCTATTATGCAGACGCCCAGATTACAACGGTATTTTGTAATCTGCACCGCTGACACGGACTAGAATGTGTCCAATTTTGATGCTTTTTGCGAACCTGTGGCTGTATGTGTCGAAAAAGGTGTTTTGTCCTTACATTGTATACAAAGTTACCTGCAACAATTTTTTTTTTGAAATACCATCAAAGTAATGGCAAGATTCCTGGTTACAGATAACTTACAATTAAGCAGCAGATACGTAAGTTTCATGCAGCTGTTTTCAATTTTCTGCTCACACACCGTTGCTGTGGACGATCCGCTGTCTCTTCTAGCTTTGCTCTGGAACCCACAGACATCACAATTTGAATGCTATTTGCATGGGGAACTGTTCCATCCACCGCATTCTAGGCTCCTAATAGTTCCTAGAGTGGTTAAAACGTCCGCATACCGATCCCTGCGGACAACTTCTGGTAATTTATTTGCTCACTTTGAGCGTCCAGCAAGAAATTCTATTGTTCAGCCTGTGGTATCAATTCCTACTTAGCATAGGTCCTAAACGGTTTGCCACTCGGAGCTCGGAAGGCCGGAGCAAGAAATCGGAACTGTTACCTGGTCATGCTGCTTTGGCAGTCGTAAGCTGTGCAGGAGACCTTCACGATGGTTACCCTCGTCGGCTACGAGAGTCATAAACTGGTGATCTCCCTTAGCTCGTGCACGTCACAGCCCATATCTGCTTAAAAGGAATAACACGTACAGTTGCTGCACCAAAATTCAATAACACTGAACTCATTAAGAGCCAAACCTATTCATCATGTCGATTTCTTTCAGGTCCGAAGACTCTGCTATTTGATTCCAGCTTTGCAATTCACAAACGCTGCAGCGTGCCATTCAATGAAAGAAAATGTCGTATGCCTCCGTTGACTGAAAGACACTGACTGATTGTTTAACAGCCTAACTGGAAACGGTATTGTTTGTGCATCCACAATCGGCCTTTTCCAGGCAGCATGTGAGACTTGTATCTTTAGCGGGTGCTATGAATGTAGGTGCTCAACATCCCGACCTGACGAACTGCCTACCGTCAACAGTGTCGCATACGCTCTTTTCTTGAGACTCCTTTTAAACGAACTTTACTCCCCACCTCTCCTCTACTTGCCGGCTACATAGTGGAGTACCCCCCGGTCGAACGCAAATGCATAAGCGTACACACAATTATTACACTCCTGCGTGTACGTTTGCGACCCTGGCTACAGAGCCACTCAACTTCACCTCTCGTGTATGAGGCTAGAGAATAAATGAAGCTGACTGGAGATCTCGCCTGCCGTGAGTTTAGGGTTTTAATACTTCTCTTCTCCTCCATCCCCTTCCACCTCCCCCCTCTTTGTTCTCAAGCCAGTTCTTGCTTTCTTCTGTCCCCCGAATTGACGAAATTCAAATCTTCACCTCGTGTTAGGAATATCTGAACAAAACGAGTATACAGGGATCCTGCAATGTCTGATGGTAGGATACATTTGGACCCGAGACTTCTACGAGTAGCATTAGGATCTTCATGCTCCCAAGCACACGTTGTACGCCACTTACAAGTTCTGCACATTTATTACAGTGCCACTGCTTAGCAAACTGTGGTTTTGTGTGGCATAACAGTGGTGAAAACTACACAGAACTTGCATGTCAATTTATTTTCTTTTTAATTACACTCCTGGAAATGGAAAAAAGAACACATTAACACCGGTGTGTCAGACCCACCATACTTGATCCGGACACTGCGAGAGGGCTGTACAAGCAATGATCACACGCACGGCACAGCGGACACACCAGGAACCGCGGTGTTGGCCGTCGAATGGCGCTAGCTGCGCAGCATTTGTGCACCGCCGCCGTCAGTGTCAGCCAGTTTGCCGTGGCATACGGAGCTCCATCGCAGTCTTTAACACTGGTAGCATGCCGCGACAGCGTGGACGTGAACCGTATGTGCAGTTGACGCACTTTGAGCGAGGGCGTATAGTGGGCATGCGGGAGGCCGGGTGGACGTACCGCCGAATTGCTCAACACGTGGGGCATGACGTCTCCACAGTACATCGATGTTGTCGCCAGTGGTCGGCGGAAGGTGCACGTGCCCGTCGACCTGGGACCGGACCGCAGCGACGCACAGATGCACGCCAAGACCGTAGGATCCTACGCAGTGCCGTAGGGGACCGCACCGCCACTTCCCAGCAAATTAGGGACACTGTTGCTCCTGGGATATCGGCGAGGACCATTCGCAACCGTCTCCATGAAGCTGGGCTACAGTCCCGCACACCGTTAGGCCGTCTTCCGCTCACGCCCCAACATCGTGCAGCCCGCCTCCAGTGGTGTCGCGACAGGCGTGAATGGAGGGACGAATGGAGACGTGTCGTCTTCAGCGATGAGAGTCGCTTCTGCCTTGGTGCCAATGATGGTTGTATGCGTGTTTGGCGCCGTGCAGGTGAGCGCCACAATCAGGACTGCATACGACCGAAGCACACAGGGCCAACAACCGGCATCATGGTGTGGGGAGCGATCTCCTACACTGGCCGTACACCTCTGGTGATCGTCGAGGGGACACTGAATAGTGCACGGTACATCCAAACCGTCATCGAACCCATCGTTTTACCATTCCTAGACCGGCAAGGGAACTTGCTGTTCCAACAAGACAATGCACGTCCGCATGTATCCCGTGCCACCCAACGTGCTCGAGAAGGTGTAAGTCAACTACCCTGTCCAGCAAGATCTCCGGATCTGTCCCTCATCGAGCATGTTTGGGACTGGATGAAGCGTCGTCTCACCCGGTCTGCACGTCCAGCACGAACGCTGGTCCAACTGAGGCGCCAGGTGGAAATGGCATGGCAAGCCATTCCACAGGACTACATCGAGCATATCTACGATCCTCTCCATGGGAGAATAGCAGCCTGCATTGCTGCGAAAGGTGGATGTGTGCCGACATTGTGCATGCTCTGTTGCCTGTGTCTATGTGCCTGTGGTTCTGTCAGTGTGATCATGTGATGTATCTGACCCCAGGAATGTGTCAATAAAGTTTCCCTTTCCTGGGACAATGAATTCACGGTGTTCTTATTTCAATTTCCAGGAGTGTATTTCTGAAATGTGTTCTTTTCTCTACTTAAATGGAAGCAATGTAATTAACGTCCCGTCTCCGTTGTTAAGTGGTCATCGTATCTGACCGATATGCAGAGGTCCCAGGTTCGTTTCTCGGTACTACCAAAACTTTAGCTTTCTTTTAAGTGTAATTAAAACCAGTCGATAGTAAGTCCGACTCCTCCCTCAATCTGTGCAAGACGTCCCTTTCATTGTCAACACCACCTTTTGTCGGGACCCCTAACTAACCATAAGGAGAAAAGTGTTGTATATGAAAAGTTGCATTTGAGGAATTTATGAGGGCAGGATGACAATTTATCGGCCTGGCCGTGACGCTTCTCTTATGTAAAAAATTGACTTTTTAGGACATTAGGAAAGAGGTGTAAGTCAGTTCAGTCTCAAGATGTGATAAAGATTGACGTGAATTCAAGCAGTTGTGTAAGGGAAAAAGAATGGTACTACATTATAAAATTCTTTATAGGCCTCAGTTGACTGGGAATGGAGAGAGATTAAATCTGACAGTAATGAACAACGCAAGAGCTATGAGCCTCAATAGCAAACTGTAGAAGGGTCTTTGGAAAGAAGCAGTGCTCATACTTACATGTTTAACCAACAGAAGCCCAACTATCAATCAAAATGTTACTCTATGAAAGAAGTAATCCATACATTTTATGGTTTCCCTCCTAATGGCTGCAGAACGTTTTGCACAGACGTCAAGAGGTGTTTTATCTCAATGAAAGAAGTAATCCATACATATTTTCGTTAGCCTCCTAATGGCTGCAGAACGTTTTGTACAAACGTCAAGGTGTTGAATCTGAACAGAGAACAATAAAAGAAACTGTAAAGAAAATCTTTTTATTGGTGAAGAATCAAATGAGGCTAACGATAAAGTAAACAAAATTCCAAATAAAGAAAATGACGGATAAGAAATTCAAGAAGGAAGAGGGTGGATTAAAGAGAGAAGGAACTACCATTTTAGAGGTATGGTCAATTTGAAGAAACCATTCAAATATGGGTATTATGAGACTGCATCACTTTCACGTGAACAAGATATTAATGCTCCACATAAGAAAACAGAATGCAAACAACAGAAGAAGAAAAGAAATAATTTCATCAAAATGACGCACGAAATTGGTGAATCCAAAGCAGGCAAAAAGTTAACAAATCTTGACAAGCAAATGGATCTTCATAGTCAAACAAGATGGTTGATATATGAGTAGACTGTTCTCAGAAACTGTCAGCAGTAAAGTGATGTAGATTTCAAGGAAGTATTCAGAGCAATTGGAGTCGTCTGCTCACTGAGGCTGTTGGTTGCCCTGGAACAGAGAAAGATTTCCATACGAGAGTGATGTAAAAGCTGCCATTCTCTATTGCAAACGGGGTTAACAGTTTTTCAGGAAGTTACCTAAAGAATACAAGAGGTTAGAAGAGTTTGTGCTTTGTAGAATCTCTGTATGGAAATGGGCGAGCTCCATCATGGTGGAATAAAGCTCAGACAGATTTACTAAAAACAAAAGGACTAATTGAGTTTGAGTCAGCTCAATGCCTTTTTAAAGATGAAAACAAAGAAGTGCACATGCCAATACATACTGACGATCGAATCATTAGAGGAAAAGAATGGGAGAAAATTGAAAATATGATGACGACACTGAAGAAGAATTTTAGATTGTCTGCAGTAAAAAGTGGAGATGTCTACCAAGGCAAACAAATAATTAAAACAGAGGATGGAATATTTCTACATTAAGAACAGTATGCGAAGAAAGCACTGGGTTAGTTCAGTGAGACTGATTGCAAGTCTATGAAGACTGTTTTAGTTTCAAATGGGAAGTAAACTGAAGAATATCAAGAGTACGAAACGCATCGAATTTTCCATCTTGTACCCATAGAAAGTTTTCTTTGTGTGTCTTGCCAGAACAGATATTGGTCAATGAGAATCTGCTCACAGAAGATCCAAAGAAAAGGAATTACCAAAATGGCAAAAGGACTCTGAAATACCTACAAGATGCTAAGAGTTACGGCGTTTCCTGTGAGAAGGAAGATGATGATACTACAAATTGTGCACAAGACTTAAGAGACATAAGAGTACTGTACGATTACTCAGATTTATTTAAAATAAACATTGTATTTTAAACGTGACTGTTGCACCTTTAGAAAGTTGTTAAAACATAATGTTTGCTGCTTATATCCAAAGGCTGGAAACTGCAGGAAACGCAGAATGCGAATTGTCTGGGATGAAACGAGATTTGCGTGTTATCTGTATACATGAGGTAGTTTATAAAAGTAAGGTTGTTTAATCTGTATTTTTATAGTATTCAAATTAAAGTGAACACAATAGAGAAAAACCGCGACTACGAGTAACGTACAGCAGGTAGGTGAGCAGAATATTTGCGAGGGCTGAGGCCGCCCTGGGGCTACCCACAGTCTGTTCTACTGACCGTCCGAAAAATATTACATTACCAGTAGACTTCCTTGCAAGCATTGCAGTGCTTCGTTTGTCGGCGTTTGTGGTATTCCATTTTCGTTGATGTACAGTACCAATGAGAGAGATGAAAGTTCTAGTGAAATGCAGAAATGATGATTACATTGTAAGCAAGTAACGGACGAGAAAATCCATTAACGAATTAATGATACAAGTGTTACTGATCCCATGCATAGACGATTGAAAAAATTTATTTACATTGTGTGTACAGCAGAGTAGGCGTACTGTAGAGGAGAGACAATTGAAGGCCTTCAAGTCATGTAAATGAGTGACTTTTCTAGCACACACGTGCCCAAGTGAAGGGTCACAACCACCGATTTGTTCAGCCTGACGAAGGTGAAGGACATGAAATAAATATTTGAGTAATTCAAAATCCAAATGTAGATTCTGACTATAAGAGACAGGATTATCATATGAGAGTAGCCACATGGGGACAGCATGTACAGTCAATGAACTGTTAAATTTGATAGTCAGTTTTCACTTTGACAAAAAAAATTCTGAGCTGTTCTGAGGTGACCAATCATTTCCCTAGATAAAGGTTTACTGGGCGAAAGGTGGCCACTTTACGTAGGCTGGCCCTGATGAATAGCACATTTTAGTCATAACATTCAAACGTGATTCACGTTAACGGTTCGGCAGAGAGAGACGCTGTTTTCGCGGAAGTGATAGTGGTGAGAGGAGGAGGAGGAGGAGGAGGGGGGGGGAGAGAGGAGAAGTGTTTGGCCCCTCTTCCAAACGGAAGACGTGAAAGCTCTAGGCGACGGCCACGCTATTTATCTGACCGACGCCGGAAAAGCAGCGCTAGCCCGCTAGTCTGGTTGGCAGTATAGGACTATTTTTCTCAAGTGTAGCAACGCTAGTGTGTCGTCCCCAATGCGATAAAATCAGGAGTCGCACGCTGCGGGTAGCCACTCTGAAGCAGCTCCAGGTTCACCAACGGCCGGTTGCAGTTTATCGAAAGACAGGCGGGCAAGTTGGCGGCAATCTTCGTCGCAACACGTCTGGACATCATTACCATAAAGCCAGACGTGTTCCGCAAACACGCTTATAGAATCCTGTGGCATTTTTCAATAATGCGCAGCTGGATAGCGATTGCGCCGACAACAAGCGCTCGTTTCCAAGACTACGGGCTGTCCATAGGCTACGCTACAGTGCACTGATGGTAAGCATTGCACTCCTGTTCTCGTCTGCTCGTATTTTTCATGGCCCACTGATTATGTGTGTACAGCTGCTGTTGACAGGTTCCCTCGAAATACTTCGTGTACTTGTTTCGAAAGGCTCGACAAACTCACGTAGTTGTTTGCTTCTGTAATTCTTGTACCAGTCTTCCGTGAGTGGGTTCCTCGGACCATCTGAAGCCCAGAACTGTGTCGTATATTTTTAAAGGGGCTTATGCCAACGAACATTTGCTGGAAACTCAAAAAAATTGTTTAATTTGTATAATAACATTATATGGGTATCTTTCTTGGCACTGTTACGTCGTGTGACGCAAATGTGAGTGTCAGACAAGAGGATGAATTTCGAATGCTATATTTTGATAATGTAATTAGTAATTAAAAGCTGGAAACTGATGCCTTTTTAAAAGATACTGAAATCGGACACTTCTTTTAATCCTCGTTAGCATTATCATGATTGCATCAATGTAACCAGGGCAGGTTCGAGAAAATTTTTCCATGTAAGCAACATATCATTTAGAGCCCCTCCCCCCAACCCCCCCACCATTCCAGCTTCATTTCTCCACACAAGAGCCCCATTATCCTTACCCTCCCTCACACGCTAGGTGCATTCCTTGAGCTCTTCGTGTGACCTTAAAACATAAATCTAAAGCTGTTGAGCGTCGAAATGGGTAGTTTTCACTGCACAGACTATGTAAACAACTTTGCACTTCGGCATTTCTGGCAGCCCTGTCAGCTTAGCTGCTTTTTTTTGCATAAAACTTACACCGATCCTGAGTATAACATCTAAGAGTTCTACATTTGACAATACTAATGGGCCGTTATACAACAATAATCAGTGTTTGACAGTCCATTCACTCGTCGTCTTGAATACAGTTCTCTGCAGCCCACTTCAAATTTTTTTTTAGAAAGGTGCAGTAGTAGCGAAACAGGGACATCATCAAACTCTCATCATTGCCAGATTTATTAAAGCTGGAGGACCCAAGATGGCGGCCATAGATGTGGTAACGTCGCACTGACATCATGGTGGGAAACTCGAAATTTATCCGGAAATATGTCATTTGGGCTGTCTTCATTAACCTAAATCCACCCACTATTCTTCCTCCCTTCTTTCCCCTCCCCTCTTTTGTAGCAAACTGTCCCTCCACCTGCGTCCTTTCGTGCTTCACGTCAGGGCTTTTTCTAACCAATGGGAGTGTTTCTTTCATTTGTGGAAACTACCTCTACCAATCACAAAAGACCTACCTTTAAACAAAATTACGCCACTTTCTATTCCTTCTCAGTTTATTCCAGCTGATCACACATTTTGTGCCTGCTCCTGATGCCTAAAAGTTATACATGTACATCCTGAGCGTACCATGAGCATTTCACTCAATCAACTGCATCGCTGATCTGCTGGTATCCATCTGGAAATTCCTCAATACATTTTTCTAAGGAATTTCTCATTGCAAGAATCACTGGCCTGCTACCTGCTCCTCTTGATGTATCACACAGCGCATTCATTGTCCCTCTCATCGGGGGTCACCAACCCCTTTTTAGAAGTGTTCCATTGTACTCGGGCTGTGACGGCACAACTCGAATCTGCCTCCAAACAAAAACGTTTCCTCCCGCAGCTTTTTTCATCTTTTGCTCATTGACATGCAGGATTTGGGTTTAGTGTGTTAATACCATCGAATTGAGTGTCATCCCTGTGCATTACATATTGCACATTTTGATAGGCAAGTCTGCTCATTATCGCTGAAGTACGTTAGGTGACATATTCCTCTACTTGTTGTGACATATAAAATCTCTCATGTAAGGTGCGAAATTTAGATTCATTCAATCTGGCACCTTACAGGCTTTTCACCCTTTTGTGTGATATACCACATTCTTCCCTTGTCCTTGAGCACAAGATGTCTCAAGAGTTATGAAATCCAATTAAATATGTCTCTAAATAAACTCTCAAAAAGATTGCTGCACAGCAGTGTGCTTCAGTTTCGCAATGTGTACCACCACACTCGAACATAGACTCTAAAAGGATCGCGGTAGGTTCTGACACACCTGTAAAACCTCCCAGTCTGCATCCCTGAGACACTTCGTACGCTTTTGTGGGAAATAGATCGTGTATCCGATCTCAGCAACAATATCCGATTTTACATGCCAAAATCAAGATATTGGTAGCTGAAATACATATCTCTTCAACTTTAAACAAGACTCTCACCACTTTTGGAGTTTTAGCTGCCAGAAAGCGAAAAATTTCAGAGTCCTGCAGCTGCTGTGGTCTTCATCACTTTTCTGAAACGCTGAGTGGGCTTATTTTATATTTTCTGGTGCAGTCACGGATGTTAAGGCTCTAATTTTTTGTTTTTGTCACTTCTCGAAGTACACTGGTGTCTACACAAAGACAGGAATATTAGAGCAATTACACTTCTAAAAAAAAAGCAAAGTGATAGGTGTTTTTGAGGTATTGCAATCCCTGTGTATACATCTGCCTAATAGAAGACAGATGTCCTGTTTATGGATCTAGTGGTAGTACAGTGTGAAATTTCACATGTCAAACACTGCTGGTGTGTGATGGTTTCCTTGTAGGAGGCATTCTCTGTTGCTGATGATCATTTTATAGGATTGACACGAGCATAGTGCAATTTCTGAACCTTGATCTGATGTGAGCAATGGGCGCTATATGTCTCTGGACAAATATATTGAGCGTCTATGACAAAGACTTAATGTTTTTTTTCCCTTTGATGTAGGATGAAGTAGTTTTATCATGTTGAAGTTTGTAATCACAGTGAGAGGCATAGAAAATTTGCAGGGTGGATGTGTCAGATGTTGGACATTAATGTCCTGCATAGAGTGCACGTGTTTATTTCCTACAAACATTTCTGTCTTAGCAGTACCTTCCTGGTACTGAGCCCAAACCCTATAACAATACTTTAGAATTGATAGCACAGTTGATTTACGTAAAATGCTTCAAACTCCATTCTTATGGAGCTCCATCATGCATAAGACTATATAATTTCTTCTGCACCGTCTGTTTTATCATTACAACACTCTAAGGTCTACTATACACCAATAAGGGGTGATAATCTCCTCAACATGCATGGCCTTGGATGGGTGCACCACAAAGAATGAAAGTACGCCAGGGATGAGGAGGAGCCGCCCGCGATTGCCATGTGGTTCTAGGCACTGCAGTCCGGAACCACGGGACTGCTATGGTCGCAGGTTCGAATCCTGCCTCGGGCATGGATGTGTGTAATGTCCTTAGCTTAGTTAGGTTTAAGTAGTTCTAAGTTCTAGGGGACTGATGACCTAAGATGTTAAGTCCCATAGTGCTCAGAGCCATTTTTGATGAGAAGGAGGAAGGCTGCAGGTATTTCCCTAGGTCAGCCTACTGTTGTGAGGTTCTTCTAGCCCAGCAGGTAGACACAGACTGAGCGAATTTCCCGCCATTTTTTCCCCACTGCCTATTTTTATTACGTCACAGGAGGTGAGGGGAGGGGCACGGTCAACAGTGCCCTCTGATTGTGATTTTGTGAACTAGGTCAGTTGGCCTCCAGACCTCAAGGTGAAAACACTGAATGAAGCTACTGTCTAGTGCTCAATCTATGACAACTCAAATTGTTCAATTAAGCAATATACTGCACTGCATACAAAATAAAGGCTTAAGTCCATCATATCCAGCAACCCAGCACAGATAGAGAATGTCACCTGCCTTTGTCTTCCAATAGTTTGAGTTTCTTCACAGATTCTGGTTTTCTTGCAGAACAGCTGCTGCCATAATTTGAGACCTAATATTTCAGAAGCAGCAACCTCGAGACATTTACCTTCTTCCGAACTTGTAAGAATCATGTCTTTGACGTCACGCACAGTAAACGATCTGCATGTCTGTTTTCTTTTTATAATGCCGAAAGCCCTACTGCAAGGCAAAAAACTGTGTCCTCTAGCTGTTTCTTAATGTTGAATTTTCCAAAATTGGTTAGGTACGACAGAAATCTACTGATATTGTGATTCTTATTCTGAGGTGAGCAACTGTCTGGGGTTGGATGAAGTTAGCTGTATTCTACTTGTGTGCTGCTGGAAGCACCCATTAAATTACAAATAATCGGTAAACAGTATTGCCAAAACGCCAACTTAATGGGTTGGTGCATAAGTACGTTGCGTTTTTCATAAGTTTAACAAACGCAACAGGTACATACAACAGAGACTTTATTGATGAATAATACATTCTCCTTCATTATGTACTACTGCCTGCCGTCGATGGGGTAACTTTTCAATTCTGCGAATGTAGAAATCACGTGGTTTTGAGGCGAAGAACTTGTCGAGCCATGTCCGGAGCACATTTTCATCCGGGAAGGAAGTTCTTGAACTTTATTCGTTAGAAAGCGGAAAAAGTGGAAATCTAAGGGCGAAAAACAGGTGAATAAGATCGATGCGGAATGACTTCCCAATCCAACTCCACTATAGAGTTTTTTGTCAGTCTAGCAGGATGCGGGCGGAAATACACTGTCTTCCTGGTCGTTGTTCTTGGACTGCGTCTGCAAGACGTCTTAGTTGTTGGCAATAAATGTCACCAGTGTGGTCATACCTCGGGGAATCAATTCGCAGTACACCCCACCGTCGCTGTTCCACCAGATGTATAACATTATCTTTACTGGATGAGCACAGTTCATAGTACGGAGAGTTGCTGCTTTGTTTGGGCTCAACCATTACTTTCTTTTCCTTATGTTAGCGTAAAGACACCGTCTCTCGTCACCATTAAAGATACAGGTTCGCAATCGCCAAACCCCAAAGGTCTTCCTGAACGTAGAGTGTCTTTAATGTCAAAACGATCCTTCTTAAAATTAGAAAACCATTTTAAGACCATGCCCTGTCCAACAACATTATCTCCACACATGGTGCAAATGTTTCTGCCTGCCTCCGCTGCCGAATTATTGACCTCAAACAGAAGAATACCTGGCAGGCCATTTTCTAGCGTCCGCAACTGCGGTCTCTGGTTCCAAATGACAAAACGTAAACTGAAGGTCGGTAAAAAAGTAAACTTGGGCAGTAAGCGTTAAGTGCTGCTATTGGCTGACGCTTTAACATCACTAAGGAACAGCGTCTGCTTCGGGAACAGCGCTATGGCTTGTGTGCCGCGCTTTTACGCGGTGTGTTTTTGTTTCTACTGAAACAACGAAATGTAAATTGACTTTCCGCTATTGCTAGAATGTTACCTCTACATCGAATAATTTAACGAGCTTTTAAACATACACCACTCATTTAAAAAACAAAAAATTAAGTAAATGTATGAATAAATAAAACATCTCTTCATTAGAAAAGTACAAAAAACGCAAAAAATAATCTGTTTTTTCAGTTTTCTGCCGAAATAAATGTTCGATATAAGCTTCTGAAAACAGTTTTCACGAATAACCACCACCTACATAATGTTCGTGTTCATTTTGTATTTATCGCAACTTTAAAGGTACTTCAGTTAACAGATGGACATTGTCATTTTCACTCAATAAAATTGTACAAGTGCCTTATTTGTAGAAAGCATTCGAATCAGTTAATCAAACCAGAACATCTTTCAAAATACCTGGTGGCAACTGAAACTGTGGTTTATCCAGGAACTCAAGGTTGTTACTTCAGGTAGAGAATACCCGAATTTTTTTCCTGAAAACATTGTAACTTTCCTACGCAACGATGAACAAGGAAATCGACTTGCAAAATAATTTCCTCTTTGGTTGATGACAATTGACTTCGAAGATCTTCAATACGCTCTTGCAATTTTTGCACGTGTTTTCAAGAGCATTTCCCCTGTGTAATGCCATTATGTAATTCTGTAAACTTGCAACATCTGAATCACGTAGATTTGCCATTGTTTTTCTTCCATGGAGAAAGCATCTGCAAAGTCCTTAGTTTCTTC
The DNA here is from genome assembly GCF_023897955.1 of Schistocerca gregaria. Classification (NCBI taxonomy): domain Eukaryota; kingdom Metazoa; phylum Arthropoda; class Insecta; order Orthoptera; family Acrididae; genus Schistocerca; species Schistocerca gregaria. Next base: position 401,275,569 of record NC_064927.1, on the reverse strand, counting down.
TATGGATCTATGCTGAAAGGTACCTTCCCTCCGTCTGTTAAACGTGGTGTGCTAGCACTGGCGCTAATACTACGCTGTTAAGCGTTCCTTTCCGCGGTAAATTCAGCAGCTTATTTGAAATGATGAGAGTGTATTCCAGCATTTACGACATTCAAGCCGTCTTTTCTACGGCATTTCGACAGCGAAACCCTGCACAGACTTGCATCGCGAGCAAGAAGCATTATTTCTATCCCTCTAGTATATAAATGAAAATACAGTATTTCAGGTACTTCACTGGTCGCATACAGATAATTATGATCTTACGTATATAGACTGAAACGGCGACTGAAAGTTTCTACCAACGCCGGCAATCGAACTCAGGTCTCCTGCTTAGTAGGCAGGTACGTTAGCCACTGAACCACCGTGCACACTGGTACAGACAACTGTAGAAATTATCCTGGCACGCTTCCATCCTTCTTCCAAGTCCTCATTCTTGGTCCAGTCTCCTTTGAATCACCACTTACACACTAACAGAATTACTATGGCTCTCCATGTACTGAAATAGCACCACAACATCAAATGTAAATGGGGGATTCAGCCTGAAACCCAAGTACAGGTACTGACACAAATGGAGCAACACAGTTTCAGAGACTTTACTAGACACATACAGATATGATTTGATACAAATAGAGTAAAGCAGTGAGAATTTAGATTGAGGAGGGAGGCATGCTAGGATAATCCGGTAACCCGTGTAGTTGTGAGAACCGCTGTGCCAAGATAGCTTAGCGACTAAACCACCTGCCTAGTAAGCAGGAAGTCCGGGTTCATCTCCCGGCCTTGGTACAAATTTTCACTCGCTGCTTCAGTCCGTGTATATTAAATCATCTCCCATTTAGTGTTGTGGTTGTGAGAATTACAGCGAACAACAGCACAACCTGGCATTGCTTTCACACACTCAAAACACTTTCATTTGCAAATAGCTGACTCTACAAAAGGAACTAAGCGAAAGCGACAACATTCATTCTATGCACTGTATCTGTGACCCCCACCACCACCTCCTCCCCCCTCACCCGTGTAAACTCAAATAGCAACAATGAAAGACCAATAAAACGTGATAATCGATAAATAAATTCATAGCAACCGGAATACCAACATACATAACAAATACGCTACGAACTTATTCACCAACCAAATACAAGGGTCGTTCAATAAGTAATGCCCACATTTTTTTCTCAAAACGTATTTACTGTTAAGAGTCAGAATGTGGTGCCAATATACATCAACATGTCTTGTCCATGTCCTGTTTTTCTATGTAGTCTCCATCACGTTCTATGGCCGTACGCCAACATTGTGGAAGAGCTTGTATTCCTTGCTGGCACAAGCTCTTGTCCTGTAGGCATAGCCATGTTTTCACTGCATGACTGAGACTCGCCTCATCTTCAGAGTGTGTTCCCCATAGAAAGCCTTAAAGTGGCTGAAAGAGATGGAAGTCTGAGAGTGCTAGGTCTGGACTGTAGGGTCCACTGTGAGCGTTTGTGAAATCCGTCGTGAGCTCTTCTTTGAACATCTGAGAATCTCGATCATTGCAGACGCACTTCCAACGCTGACCAACAACTGTAGCCAGTTGTCGAGTTGTGATGCGCAGGTCGGCACGAATAATGCCATTCGCACAGTTCGGAATGTCTGGAGCACTGGCTTTGACAAGACGTCGTGGGCGTGGCTGAGCACCGTTCCTGCATTTCCAGAGGCTGTAATTTTCTTTACCCATTGCCCAACTGTACTCCTGTCAACTGCAGCATCGCCCTGCACTGCACACAAACGTTTATGGATGTTCACCACGGTTTCTTGTTTTTCACATAAGAATTCAATAAAAGCATGCTTCTTGTAACATAAGTCGTATGTAGACGCCATTTTGACGCTGTACTACAACTCTGCCATCTGGCAGAATGGTTCCGGTTCGAAACTTTACCGGCGCACAGAACAAACATCAAATGTGAAGCATTGACAATGACGTCTGTCTATGTATATTAAAGGCTTAAAAATGTGGGGGCATTACTTATTGAACGACCCTCGTATAACGCAACATACGTTTAACTGCGTGTATAACAAAGGCAGTCGCCGAAGTGGCGTCAAATCGAAAGCCTTGCACCAGGCGAGCGGTCTACCCGACGGGAGGCCCTCTTCACACGCCATTTTTTTTTTATCAGTGTACAACAGGCAAACCACTGCAGCATACTGTTTTCTTGTGAACACTACTGGTAATGTGATCTAGGGGCGCGAGGAGAAATTATTAAATGATATGCTGCAACTTCAGGGCTGCTATCTAAGCTTCGTTTTCAAAGGGGTAGGAGTACGGCTGATATCTCTTTAATTGTAAAAGGGCATAAGTCACTGATTGATGTTTCTGTAAAATAAACTTTTTTTTACTGAATCCTATAGAATGAACACTAACTGACACACTAATTCACCTTTAATGTTAATTTGGTGTAGTTCAGATGTATTGTCTGATTCATACAGTTTGAAGTATTAACAATCTAAAAAAAAAAAAACAAATTGGGGATTGATATCCTTTTAAAAATATGCCTCTCAGTTGCGGATTCTAGACCATTCCCATTTTGTGAAGGCTGTGTCATTGTGTTCTTGAGAGTAATATACAGATGTTAATTCAAGTTGCAGTATTCACTTACTTCTGTGGTCCTTCCAAATAATTTTGACCATGATGCAACGCAAACACCTGTTTTTGTTTGTGAGGTATGACGCTAACAGTCATTGTGAGGCGGATTTACAGGTCAGGCCTCGTTTATCTGTAAATTACAGGAAGGAGTAGCCAAAATGCAAGTATCTTTTTCTGAACAGTAACTCACCTTCCTCTTAATTAAATCCGTCACGAAGAAGGACGGCTTTACGAGATAAATGTCCTCAGTACTTCACATGCCAAACCATCCCAAACATTTACCATGGCAGCACAAGTGCTACAGTCAGTCACAGTACGATGTCCACGTATTCATGAAAATGCTTTTTACCACCGCGCCACTTTTCTCTGAAGAGCACATCATCGACTCATCCTGCATTCCTGTTGCACGCATTCTTCTCAGCTACGAGCGGTACAAAAATCTCCCTTCTGACGTGCTTAACGCCAGCAAACTGTTTGTTCACAGTTTTAGACAACTATATCAAACACTTTCAACCGACGATTTTCCAATATCGTATTGTGCACTTTCTCAATAAATTCATCTGTTTTTGCTCCTTTTTTCGTTCTTGACTTGATCGTTTTCAAAAGGAGCAGGATACTATCGCATTTGAACTTGGCCACCCAATTCGTAAATGTTGTAAGTAAAAGAGAAATTTTTTTTATCAAGTTCGAGCATTTTCGGACGAACGACCCTCGGGAGGAATCGTACGAGACAAAGATTTAGAACGGTGTGCTATACCAGTTTATCCATTTGAGCAAAACGTGATTAGAATAGAATAGAGAATAGAATCTTCATTTGCCTTTCAGTATGTTTTCCATACAATTGGCATCGCCAGTGTGTTCAATACATTCTTTAAAATTACAATAATTATTATTGTACATAATTGTGCCTGTTCAGGGCAAACAGATACACATGCTAAAGTAATATTGATAATACAACAATTATTCATTCACAATAGTAATAATAATAATAATACATCATAACAGTTAAATATACAACAGTATCAACATATATTTATGGTACATCTTACGTATCCATGTAAAACTTCTTTATTGGTACATTACTGTCACAAACATATAGGTATAATTCATATGGCAGTTTTTTGTTTCATGTAGCATATCTGTTTTGTGTCACTGTTTAGAAACTCATCAAGTGAGTAATATGGCGTACATTTGAGCAAACACTTCCGTTGTTTGCTTAAAGTTATTCATCGGTAGTTCGCTCACAGCCTTTGAGAGTTTGTTATAAAATTTCAAGGTAAAGTGTTTATGGCTCTTTTGTGTTAATGTCAACCTTGTCTATAGTAGGTCTGTGTTACTATTATTTCGAGTATTATGAACATGCACTTCAGATCTTAAATTACCGTTCTTTACGTTCTCTTTCGCATATATTAAGCAAATATAAATGCATATACCCGGTAGTGTCATTATCTTTAGTTCTTCAAAATGATTTTTGCAACTTTGTCTTGGTGCTAGTCCTAAAATGCACCTAACTGCTTCCTTCTGCACTTGAAGATGGTACTTGAACCCACTGAGTTACCTCAAAGAAGTATCCCATATTGTAGTTGTGAATGGAAAAAAGGAAAATATGTGTAATAGAAAGAGAGTCCGAGCAAGTTTGTGACATAGATCATTTGCGTGTCTGGTTTTTGATCTATATGTAAACCTAGTAACTCGACATTTTCCGTATTCTGTTCAACTGGTGTCAGTGTGAAGTAAATTTCTTCAATTTTCAATTTGTCTATTGATAAAAGGTTGGCTCTGCACCAGTCACTGCTCATTTCAGTTACTACTTTGTTGTATTCTATGACATCTTGCAGATTTTCTCCATCCGTTATTAGTGTCATATCATCAGCATACAGTGCATTGTTGCATGGCATATAATTTGAGAAGTCATTGATGTAAACAATGAACAGGACAATGGATTCTCATTCGGGAGGATGGCGGTTCGAAGCCCGTCCTGCCATTCAGGTTTAGGTGTTCTATGGTTCCCACAAATCGCTTAGATTAAATGCCAGGATGATTCCTTTGTTAACAGCACAGCCGATTTCCTACGCCATCGTTTTTGATCTTCTAATGATCTGGAAGTCGATGGGTGTTCTACCATAATCTTTGTTTCTTCTGCCCTTGAACAAAACACACTTTAAAAATTGTAAACAAAAATATTATGCAGATTAAGTTTGAATTCGATTTACGCTACTGTGCAGCATGCACCAACATACAAAAACAAAATTTCACTTCAATCAGAACCACCTCTGTGTCAGGGCGTCTAAGCCGAGAACTTTTGCACACAGACCACACATTAGTCGCAGCAAAAAAGCGAACAGATCAAAGAATGAAAGCGCGCTCTCTCCATACCTAGCAGCCTGCTGTTGCTTCCAGAGTGAGGCGGTGTCGGCAGCAGCGTACGCCTGCTCCTGGATAGAAGCCAGCCCTCGTTTCAAGCGCACCCTTCGAATCCTCATGTGCCGCGCCCAGAAGCCGCTAGTGCTGACGGCAGGGCGCCTCTACCAGGTCCACAGGTCCACCTTCCTCTCGGCAAGTATTACGACATATTATAGCCACACACGTAAGATTCCGAGAACTATGTAAGGCGTATTCGAAAGGAGGAACACATTTCATTTATTGCTTCTAAATTCCAAAAGATAGAAACACAACTCCAACGTTCCTGGGAAGAGAAAAGTTCAAGTTTTTATTTATTCAATGTGAGCACCAAGTGTTACACGAAAATATAAAAACGGCGGCTCATTTCCTGCCACATACGAAGCAGCTGATCTCTCGTTAGAGAACTTCTCTAAACACATCCTATGTTACCTGAATGACACCATTCGAAGTCGTTGGATTGGAAGATGAGGAGCAGAAGATGAATTTCATCGCCGATGGCATCCCAGGTCCCCACACCTCGCACCTTGTGACTTTTATCTGTGAGGTTACGTAAGAGATCGCGTTTTTATTCCCCCTATGACTGAAAATCCATGGAGAAGAAATAAAAAACTTTGAGGTTCGTCGATGACATTGTAATTCTGTCAGAGACAGCAAAGGACTTCGAAGAGCAGTTGAACGGAATGGACAGTGTCTTGAAAGGAGGGTATAAGATGAACATCAACAAAAGCAAAACGAGGATAATGGAATGTAGTCGAATTAAGTCCGGTGATGCTGAGGGAATTAGATTAGGAAATGAGACACTTAAAGTAGTAAAGGAGTTTTGCTATTTGGGGAGCAAAATAACTGATGATGGTCGAAGCAGGGAGGACATATAATGTAGACTGGCAATGGCAAGGAAAGCGTTTCTGAAGAAGAAAAATTTGTTAACATCGCCAGGAAGTCGTTTCTGAAAGTATTTGTATGGAGTGTTGCCATGTATGGAAGTGAAACGTGGACGATAAATAGCTAAGACAAGAAGAGAATAGAAGCTTTCGAAATGTGGGGCTACAGAACAATGCTGAAGATTAGATGGGTAGATCACGCAACTAATGAGTAGGTATTGAACAGAATTGGGGAGAAGAGGAGTTTGTGACACAACTTGACAAGAAGAAGGGATCGGTTGGTAGGACATGTCCTGAGGCATCAAGGGATCACAAATTTAGCATTGGAGGGCAGCGCGGAGGGTAAAAATCGTAGAGGGAGACCAAGAGATGAATACACTAAGTAGATTCAGAAGGATGTAGGCTGCAGAAGGTACTGGGAGATGAAGAAGCTTGCACAGGATAGACTAGCATGGAGAGCTGCATCAAACCAGTCTTAGGACTGAAGACCCCAACAACAACAATGACTGACACTCCTAAAAATCTGCGACAACGCATTGTTGACGGTGTGAATTCGGAAACGCGAGAGCAGCTGCTTCGTATGGGCAGGAAATGAGTCACCGTTCTGATATTTGTCGTTTAAGACATGTTGTTCACAATGCGTGCATGGAAAGTTTGAGCTTTTCTCTTTCCAGGAACATTGGAATTGCGCTTCTGTCTTTTCTAATTTGGAAGCAATAAATGTTTGAAATCTGTTCCTTCTTTTTGCATAGCCCTCGACCTGCAACGGCCTACGCAACAGCGTTAGCCCGTTTCTCTACACAACACAAACCGTTAGCGATTTTGAAATGAAAATAATAGTAGACTACCGTTAAGGGCTATGCATGCTTGACTGTGCAGCACTGGAAATAATAGATTACTGGTATTTCCGAATGTCTGAAGAGAATATTCGTCGTTATTTCACTCTATTAAACCACATTTTACGTGTTAAAATCCTAGTTTACACGACGACTCTAGGTTGTGCTCAACTGCGCTATCAGCCACTGAGCTTTCGCAGCGCGTGTGTGCGCTACTCATCGGTGGAACCAAACAGTTTTTATTTCTTCCAACTTTGGCGACACTAAACTAATAGTCACATGTGTTTTCAGGATAGGTGCTGTATCAGTGGAGAAATGTAGATATGTAGTTTGTAGCGGAGGAAACAGCCCACTTCTTGAATGTCTATGCTATATGTAGGTTTTTGTGGGATTTTATCGAAGTGGATCATAAAACCAACTTGGCGTTTAAACATGAATGGGTTGACAGCATCTGACCTGCAGAGCGAAATTCATCCCTTCAGGATAAGTATACAACTGAATTAAGAAAATTCTGGCAAGCAAAACATCTCGCTATGGAACAGACAACATCTACAAGACTTAAGTCCCATAGATCAGGTTAGCAGATTCGTTTATGAAGAAAATAGTGTAGAGGAAAAAGGCTACGCAAATCGGCTAAACTTAATCCTTTATTCCATATTCATTAATATTAAACGTCATAGCAGAGCTTCACATTCACAAACTGTAGTACATATTTTTTTAGACTTTGGTGCATTGCGACAGTACAGATCCATCTTCAAGAAAGTAATCTGGAAACCATTTTCTTCTTAACGCGGCATGCTTGAAATAATTACTGCTGCATCTATGAGCCTCACTCCCCCCCTCCCCCACTCTGTCTGTCTGTCTCTCTCTCTCTCTCTCTCTCTCTCTCTCTCAGCATTTGTGGATCTCAACGTTCCTGATAAACTCCATCGATACGCTCCTGGTCTATTGTATCTGCCTGTATGTACATATTGCTGTAGAGCTGTTTCTCTGCCAGTTGTGAACTGAACGTGTAGCGCTGACAGTTTTGTCAATTGTTTGTGGGCCAAGTAGTGCTGACTTTTCATACAAGCGAAATTTGGAAACCAGAATGACAAAGGTATTTTCCACAACGCGGCGAGCTCTAGACTGCCTTTTCTTTGAAACTCAGTGGAATATACTTTGAAAATGGCTTCATTAAATATGATGTTAACGGAAATGCGCCATAAATAACTAAAACTGCATCTTCTGGCAGCCAGAGAATTCTGTACTCTGATGACGATTTTAGAGCAATCAAGTCAGTCAACAAATGACCGATATGGTAATGTCGCGCAAACTAGAGAACTACGTACAACAAACAGTTACTCGTATTTAATATTTGCTCCTGTTATGACGAAGCGGGGTGGGATTCCTCCCAATTTACGCTGGTCAAGGAGCTGTAAATGGTGAATGCAACACCAAAACTGGTTACTTGAGTAAACAGAATACAAATGAGATGACTGACGGTGTTTTAATTTTCATTTCACATAATAATGTGTCTCGCAGCGCTTCTTGCACATTACCCTTAAATTCGCAGTATTGCGCCGAAGATTTCGACCAAGATACGTAAGCAAGGCATATTGTGGAATAGATTCTTCCGGAAGTTCGTTTCTTGTGTGAAACTTACAGAGCTACCGGATCACTGGAGGTACTCGCTCTATATGAACATTCATTAGTTTCACCAATTGATTGAAAGTCAAGTCCTTTGATTTCTTAGTGTATGCTAAGCCCGTGACGAAAGCTGCATACTTAAATCCAACTAGTCACAGTAGGTAGTTGATTTTGCAGGTTTTCTGAAATCTTGTGCACATTGAACTTATTTTTCATAAACGAGATACACACACTCCACTGTAGGCCTACTTGTTTTACGAATCGGGTCATTGTGATGGCACCAGGATTACCCACAGACATTTCAATCACCATTGTTGCTTCCTTGCCCTCTTCTTTTCACACATATACTATTACATCAAAAATTTTTACATAAAGGCATATGCAATGAGCTCTTCTTTAATTTTTCATTGGCAGTTTATTAGGTTTTGCACTGGATTTCTCAGTAATACGTGGGCATGAAAACCACACACATTATTTCTCTAACACTCTAACACACACAAAAGATCACAATACAGGTGATAATATCACAGTAAAGAATATATGAAGGCAACTTGAATTAAGGTACCATTGCCAACAGATATCACAGGAATAAGGAGTAGAAAATGGTAAGACTGCAAATCACAAACTCAGTCTAACACTGTTCCTCAGTTTTATTTACAGATTACAACATAAAATAAATGATTAACACACACACACAAACACTCAAAGAGAGAGAGAGAGAGAGAGAGAGAGAGAGAGAGAGAGAGAGAGAGAGAGAGAGAAAGAGGGGGGCGGGGTGGGAGGGTGGAAGAGGAGAAGGAGGAGGGAGGGGAGGTGAATTTGCCCAAGAGAGGCAAAGACAAAAGCTTGAAACATGTGCCTATGGGGAACCCATCATTTAACTACAAGTGATTGTCCTCATTTTTTGTTTATCATTTCCATCCACAAGATGCCAGAATCATAATGGAACATAAACCAGAGACATCATTTCATGTGTGGTAGCAGAACTAGTGTGTGTGTGTTGTTACGCAAAGATATGAGCTCTACTACAAATTTTATAAAAGTCATTGGGCAATTACAAACCAGTAACTAAACTAGTTATTTTTTAACGTTAGCGTTTCTCATACTCATCAGTGCAGCACAATCTCCTTTTTGTTATTATATTATTCATATTATCCATTATTTTCAAATTACTTACATAAGTATGTGTCCACTCTTACATGACTATTACTACTGTAATATGACAAGTTACCATCATGTGTTACAGCTGGTGAATGCATCTTACTCATATTATGCATTGCTGGGGCAGATTAGTAAACGTTGAAGAAGACATTAGATTTATTCTGAAGACTATTGTGGAAGAGAAGTATTCATCGAAAATCTGTGGACACCCACTTGCACACCCATCCATCCACCCACACAAACACACACACACACACACACACACACACACACACACACACACACACACACACACACACACACACACACTCAATAGACAGACCAGACAAGTTTCTGTATGTCCTTCCTTCTGGTTGGTGGTTTGAATGACTTTGGCCATTCACTTCTGTAATAAAATGGAACACCTACAGCTGTCCTTATGATATTTGTTATATGGCTACCAGTTTCAGTGCTTCAGTGCAGCAGCTTCAGGTCTTAACCACACTGAGGGGCTTAATTCTAATTGTATACATGTTTCATCAATGGCCGACCTCTATGAACTGGTTGTAGTTGATGGTTGGAGACACAACATTGTCGTTCCAGGTAGTCCGTGAAAACCAGTTCATAGATATTGGCTACTGATGAGTCATGTATTCAATTAGAGTTACCCCCTCAGCACCAATTAAAGCCTGAAGACGGTACACTGATACACTGAAACTAGTAGTCGTATAATAAATAACATCATAAGGATAGCTGTAGGGGTTCCATTTTATTACATACGTAAAATTTAACCATACTTTTGACAATACTTTTCTAGGTGTATATATTTTTTTTAATTTCACAAATAAATACCGTATTTAAATAAATTTTTCATTTCTACTAGAAATACAGTTTACTTAAATATGAATGGTAAAGAGCTGTTACAATAGAGTCACCTGACTTCACACAACTATGTTCCATTATGTACTATGCCAAGACAGAAGCTACCCTGTAAATATTTTGAGTCACAAGCTCCAAACACTTTCAAAAACTTAAATTAGACAGCTCCTTCATATCTGCTGATCTGAGTCCTGAACCATTTGCAGTTCATTAATTTTATACTCAGCTGATTTTTTAATTTTTGGCTTCCATATTGAAATTAAAACTTTTTCAGTAAAAATGCCCACTTTTTTAATACATACATTTGTATTTCATCTTGAAAAATTTCTCACTTACATCCTTGAATAGTATGCCAATTTTATGGCTAGTAGTGATGAAGTAGTGACATAGCTAATTTTTCTTTAAGTTATTAGCCTATAAACTTTACCATTATTTTGAGTGTTAACTGTTTTGTTCAAGTAATCATATCATTTGTAGTTTCCATAAACTGAGAAAATCAAACCACATACTTGAACTGTAGTTGATTTTTATGTAAAGTGATTTCCTGTTGTAGCACTCTCTCAATAAAGAATAAAGCATTATGTCAGAAATTTATATGATACTTGTGATTCTTGAGTTTCTCCCGGCGTATTTGATAATCAAAATAAACACGGGTGTACTGCCGGTCTATAGTGTCCAACGGGCACAATATTTCGGCGATCAAACATGTCGCCATCATTAGGTGAATTGACGGACTGAGCTCCTGTGAACGTGCCGGCACGGAGATCCGTACACTATGGCTGCTCAGGGGGAACTGGGATCGGTCGCGGCGGCGGCCGATTTAAATACCCTCCGCCCGCGGCGCGCTCCCTCCGCCGTCCGCGCCCCGCGCCACGGTAGCGCGGTGAAACAGATTGCGACGGCGTCTGAGATGACGTCGGTGTGATGGCTCTGTCCGCCGTGGTCGTCACAACTATGCGTTTGCTCGATTTACTCTTGATTAACCCAATCGCTGGTTCCCAAGCCTTGCTAAGATTATAGCCACAGTCACGGTTTATGAGGTCGTCATTGGTGCGAATTTCGATAGCCTCTCTAACAACGCTGTCCCAGTATCTCGACGTCTGTACCAGAATCCTCGTGCGGTCATACTCCATAGCGTGATTTTCCGACAAACAATGTTCAGCGACCGCCGACTTGCTCGGATACATCAGTCGAGTGTGCCTCTGGTGTTCACGGCATCGATCCTCGACGGTACGCATCGTCTGACCAATATACGACTTGCCACATTGACACGGAATCTGGTACACGCCGGCCTTCCTCGAACCGAGGTCATCTTTGGCGCTCCCCACCAGTGCACGAGTTTTAATCGGAGGACAAAACACAGTTCCAATCCGGTGTTTCTTCAGAATGCGGGCGATTTTCCCCGAGAGTGCGCCTGTGTATGGAATAAATGCAGTGCCTACCTCCTCCCTCGTGACTTCATCCATCTCAACAGGTTGTGCTGCAGTGGTTGGGCGGAGAGCACGTTGGATCTGCCACTCTGAGTACCCATTCTTTCGAAACACAGTTCTCAGATGTTCCAATTCCTGGGGTACACTCTCTGTGTCAGAGATAGTGCGCGCCCTATGTACTAGAGTTTTAAGTACCCCATTCCTCTGTGAAGGGTGGTGGCAGCTGTCTGCGTGCAAATACAGATCAGTGTGTGTTGTCTTTCGATACACCCCATGACCTAGGGTGCCGTCAGCCCTTCTCCTGACCAAGACGTCAAGGAAAGGTAATTTACACTCCGTTTCAGTCTCCATAGTGAATTTGATGTTGGGGTGTATGGAGTTTAGATGTGTAAGGAAGTCAAGGAGTTTATCCATACCATGTGGCCAGATGACGAACGTGTCGTCCACGTAACGGAAAAAGCAAGTAGGTTTCCATTCGGATGACGACAGGGCTTCCTCCTCGAAGTTCTCCATGTACAAATTCGCTACCACCGGTGAGAGTGGGCTACCCATGGCGACTCCCTCCGTTTGTTCGTAGTATTCTCCATTAAAAAGACAGAGCCATCACACCGACATCATCTCAGACGCCGTCGCAATCTGTTCCACCGCGCTACCGTGGCGCGGGGCGCGGACGGCGGAGGGAGTTCGCCGCGGGCGGAGGGTATTTAAATCGGCCGCCGCCGCGACCGAACCCAGTTCCCCCTGAGCAGCCATAGTGTACGGATCTCCGTGCCGGCACGTTCACAGGAGCTCAGTCCGTCAGTGCACCTGATGATGGCGACATGTTTGATCGCCGAAATATTGTGCCCGTTGGACACTATAGACCGGCAGTACACCCGTGGATATTTTGATTATATGATACTTACTTGAGATAACCTACTTTAGACTAATGAAAAATTATTTTCAGAAGTAAAGTGTACACTGCACTTTTCTCTAATTATTTTTTCATTGAGTTCAAAGGATGGAAAACTTCTGGGAGTAGCCACATGAAACCCAATTCCTGATTTTCTGTCATGAGACGCTCAAAGCCATGGATCAAGGTGATTACATGGTTGCAGTATTTCTTGAATTTCAAAGAAGTTTGGTTGTATCTCATCAAATTTTATCGTTTTGAACTTACGACTTCTTACATGAATATTGTGACTGGATTGAGGATTTCTTAGTAAGGATAATACAGTATGCTGTCTTGGATGCAGAGTCACAGACAGATGTAGGAGTTACTTTGGGCATGTCCAGGGAAGCATATCGTATATTTATTTGACTTTTTTTGTTTATTCAGCCTTTGAAAATTTTTACGGAACAGATTGTTTGCTTACAAGAACAAGTTAAAAATACAAAACTGCTACATTAAACATGTGTACACAACTTTCAGTGGCAATCAAACAATGGAAAATCCAGGATGGAATGTAACAATATTATGAAAAGAAAAGTTGCCACTCACCATATAGCAGAGATGCGAGTTGCAGATAGGCACAACAAACAGTCTGTCACAAATAAAGCTTTCAGCCCGTAAGGTCTTCATTAAAAATAGACAACAGACACACACACACACACACACACACGTGCAAACACTACTTGCACACACTTGATTGCAATCTCAGGCAACTCTGATCAAGGCCTTACAGGCCAAAAGCTTTATTTGTGACAGTCCTTTGTTGTGCCTATCTGCAATTCAGAATATCTGCATATAGCGAGTGGCATCTTTCCTTTTCATAATATGGTAACTTTCAGCCTCTTGCAGATTTTTTCATTGGAAAAAATATTATTTATATACAAATGGTTATTTATTTTACAGGCCACAAATGATTCCTTCTCAGCATAAATATAGTAACTGATAAGTAAATACAGTAATGAAAAGTCTTCAGTGAAACACAAATAATAAAAAGAACAAAGACAAAAACTCACTGCATAGTTGAGTTGTTGACAGGCACTTGAATTAAACTGAGATCATTGCTGGCTTATGCGTGAATTCTCCTTTAGCATTAGTGGTACACACATACATACATACATAAACACACATACATACCTCCATGGCTACATGTCCCCGTGAGTGTGTACCTGTATTCTACTAGCTTTGAAAAATGATTCTTTCAGAAGGTAGCAGCAGTCTCATTCTTGTTTATGTGCCTGTACACAACTCCATCAACTACATGGTGAACTATTACATTTAATTCTTCATTGTTAATAGCGGAACACACAAGTTTCCACTTTTACATGAATAAATATAATTGAATAACTTCATAATTCAAATCTGATGCATAAGATTGAGCTGAATTTGCTTACATACATAACATACTCAAAATGTAATTCCATGAAATAAATGTATAAGGGTCATTTGCACAAAGTTAAATGCATTTTAATTAAATATATCCTTATTTCTTATTTACCTACAGTAATAATCATTTACACATACACTCCCCTACTAAACAAAAACAGTTGTCAAATAATTCTTAAGACTATTTCTAAATCTTGCAAATCATTTTATGTGATTAATTTACTGTGGCAGATTGTTGTATAGTTTTGTCTGAAGTTATAACAGCTTTTTGTCATTAATTTTCCTTTTCCTAGGATTGAGATTTTATTCCCTAACTATGACATTATGGTTATGAATACATGCGTTTGTAGCATATGCTTTAACATGTTCATAACTTATATCATAATATAAGTTATATATTTAAGATGCCAATCATTTTAACAATTAAGTACAGTGTGTGTTTCTTTTACTATCTGCTTTTAAACCCTGAATATGGTAAAAATGTTCTGAGGATCGGTCCCCAGTAAAGAATGCCATAACTTAGAATTAAATAAACATGTGAACCAATATATTTAGAGCAATATTGGGGTTAGACTTCTAAGAGAATGCTGAAGAAAGTATCTTCATTATTGTGAAACTTTTCTCATTCTCTCCCCACCAATGTTCAATAGTCATGGCTAGAAATTTTGATTCTGAAGTACATTACTATCTTCCTTCTCTATTTCTAATAGTCTGATTTAGAGTTTTGGATTCCATAAAGTTCAAGCTATTTGTCTTTACTATGTGGTAATTTATTAAAAAGCACCCACTTGTCATTATTAGCAAGGGATAAGTTAGAGTGTGTCCGTGTATCTCCTGATATTCGGGCTGTGTTTGTGAAGTTCCTTTCACATTCAAACAAATATGGTTCATTCATTATATTGTCTAGAACTCCTTTCTGGTAGACCAAACAGACAACATTAAAAGTACCAAACAATGGGTGGATACTGTGCTCACACTGAGAGAACCTCTGCTCTCGCATGCCAACACCTTTAACCTATTCCCCAGAATCTACCCTCCTGCATAAAAGATACCAACCATTTCCTCCACCAACTTTCCACAGTTCCTGTCCCTTTGCTACATGGTGTCCTGCTCAACACTACTGATGCCACCTCAATTTACACTAACATCCCTAATGCCCATGACCTTACTGCTATTAAAAACTACCGTTCCCAATGCACAGCAGATTCCAAACCAACAACTTCCTTCCTAGTTACCATGACCAGCTACATCCTCACTCACAATTACTTCTCCTTCAAACTCATTACCTACATACAAATTCGAGGTATGGCTATGTGCACCCACATGGTATCATCCTATGACAACCTATTCATGAGCCATCTAGAGGAATCCTTCCTAAACACCCAGAATCCTAAACCCATCACCTGGTTCAGATTCGCTGATGACAACTTTCCGATCTGGATCATGGGTGAGGATACCCTATCCACCTCAACAACTTCTCCCCCATTTGCTTCACCTGGTCCTACTCAACCCAACAAGCCACCTTCCTAGATGTTGTCCTCCACCCCAAAGATGGCTATAGTACATCTGTCCATATGAAACCTTGTGACCATGAGCAATAGCTCCACATCAACAGCTGTCACCCATTCCATACCATGAAATCCCTTCTGTACAGCATAGCCACCCATGGTCATCACTCCTGCCGTTATGAGCAGTCCCTCTCAAAATATACTGAGGATCTCGCTGAAACCTACACAGACTGTAATTAACTTCCCAGTCTTGTACAAAGCCAAATCTCCCATGCCTTATTTTTCCAGTGTTCCACTGCCTCCCAAAGTCTCACTGTATGGTCGCACAGGAGCATTTCACTCGTAACTCAGTACCACCCAGGACTGGAGCAACTGAATTACATTTTCTGACAGGGTTTTGACTATCTCTCAATGTGGCCTGAAATGAGAAATGTCCTGCCCACTATCCTTGCCATCCCTCCCACAGTGGTATTCCACCTTCCATCAAATGTACACAATATACTTATCCATCCCGACATAACCCCTGCAACCCAACCCCTTACCTCACGGCTCATGTCCCTGTAATACACCTAGATCAAACAATGGAAAATCCAGAATGGAATGTAACAATATTAGAGAAGGAAAGTTGCTACTCACCATAAAGCAGAGATGCTGAGTCGCAATAGGTGCACACACACACACATACACACACACACACACACACATACACACACACACACACACACACACACACACACAAACACACACACGTCTGCAGTCTCAGTCTCAGACAACTGAAATGACACTGCAAACAGCAGCACCAATGCATGACGGGAGTGGTGACTGGATGGAGTTAAGGAGGAGGCTGGAGTGGGGAGGGGGAGGGATAGTGTGGTGGACAATGAAGTGCTGTAGTTAAGACAGAGGGCAGGAGAGAATGTTTGGGGGGGGGGGGAGGAGGTAAGTAGCGGAAAGGAAATAAATAACATCACCTACATCATCAAAGGCAGGTCTACCTATGAAACCAGTCATGTGATTTACAAGCTAAGCTGCAATGACTGTGCTGCATTCTGTGTAGGCATGACAACCAACGAGCTGTCTGTCTGCATGAATGGCCACCAACAAACTGTGGCCAAAAAACAGGTGGACAACTTTATTGCTGAATACGCTGCGAAACATGATATCCAACGTCTCAATGACTGCTTCACAGCCTGTGCCATATGGATCCTTCCCACCAACACCAACTTTTCTGAATTACGCAGGTGGGAACTTTACCTGCAATACATCCTATGTTCCCATAACCCTCCTGGCTTCAACCTTTGTTTTTCACTGTCCACACCCATCCAGCTCTCTCCCTATTCCCATTCCAGCACTACACAGCCGTCATTTCAGTGCCACACCCAGTATTTTAATTTCTTTTTATTTCTCTCCTTTCTGCTACTTATACCCCCCCCCCTCCACCACACCTTGTCTCCTGCCCTCTGTCTAAACTGCAGCACTTCACAGTCCGCTACCCCTACCATACTACCCCCCCCCCCCCCCACAGCCCCCTCCTTACCTCCATTCAGTTGCCACTCCCATCATGCACTCGAGCTGCTGCTTGCAGTGGGGTTTCAGTTGTCTGAGACTGTAGACATGTCTGCAAGTTGCATTTGCAAGAGTGTGCGTGCGTTTGAGTATGTGTGTCTATTGCTGACAAAGGCCTTAATGGCTGAAAGCTATAATTGTGTAATCTTTTTGCTGTGCCTATTGTGTCTCAGCATCTCCGCTATATGGTGAGCAACAACTTTCCTTCCCTAATATTAATGCAACTAGTTGCGAAACCTGCCCCACACATCATCCCACCATCACCACCTACTCACAAACATCATCTGTGCCATCAAAGGCAGGGCTACCTCTGAAACCAGCACAAGTGCTGACTCCATGGGGCCTGAGGGGGCCCGAGCCCCCTCAAAATTTCGTATGGGAGTGCAGACCATCCCCCCCCCCCCCCAATAATTTGAGAAAATTATTTTGTATGTTATGCTTTGTGAAATAACAAAATTATATTGTAATTTTTTTATTTTCCTCATTTGATGGTAGTCACCTTTTAAAATACATTCAGTAATGAGATAAAACAAATATCTATTATGGTAGTAAGCGGCTTAATTGAAAACGATTGGTGTGAATCACATTAGTACAATGGTGCTGCGGGAACACTTAGAATTAGTCCCGGTGTATGAATCTGTGGGTAAAGTCTACTGCTGGCAGGCCAGTGCTGTGGCCACGGTGACATCAAAAGGACTGAAGCAGAAACACCTGGAACCCTCCGCCTCAAGTCGGCTTGATGCTTCAAGAAATTACGATGCAGCAGCTATAGAAAGCTCATTCTGCTGTTGCAGTCATTCAGTGTGGATAGTTTCATTCAGTGCATGCTGCAGGCGTGTTTAGTGTTCTGACTATAGTGTTTAGTGGGCTTTTTTAGATAGCTATGTTTTATTCATTTACTTTAGTCTCTTAATGCATTGTGAATTAAGTTTGCAATGGATAAATTTGTTACCAAAAAGGCACAATTGGAAGTTAATGATACTGCAAGTCATCCTCTAACAATTATTGTGTCATCAATTGCTTCATTATCTTCAGGCAAGAACCATTCACAGCCAAAACTTGGACAATCCAGTAAGGGAAGATCATTTCAGAAGTCTTGGTTGATCAATTATACATGGCTAGAATATGAAGCATCTGCCAAAAAAGTTTTTTGCAAAACCTGCAAAGAGGCAGATGCTAAACATCTCTTACAACTTTCTTCAAAAAAGAAGATGCATTTACTTCTGTAGGGTTTTCTAACTAGGAAAAGGCTTTGGAAAAATTCTGTCTTTGTGAAAATACGTTTATACATGAAGAAGGTGTTCTGAAACTAAATTCTATCACTAACTGTAGTGTGGCCTCCCAATTGAACAGTTAGATAGTGATATGAAGAAAGGCCATTTAGCTCTTGAGACATTTTTTACTACCATGCAATTTCTATGCTGACAAGGACTAGCAATTAGAGGGCAAGAAGATGTAAACTCAATTTTTTTTCAATTATTGGAACTCTGAAAGAATGACATACCTTAGTTTACAGATTGGTTAGGGCATTTGGGGTATAAGTGGACATTCCACGATATTCTAAATGAGATCATTGATCTACTAGGAAAGTCTGTGTTGAGAAATGTATTGGCGTTAATCAGGAAGACTGAACATTTCCCTCTTATAGTTGATGAAACAAGGGACTCTTTGATTCATGAACAATTATCATTTTTATTTGTACTGACAATGATTCCTTAATCACCAATGAAAACTTTATTGGCTTATACGAGACCTCCAACACTGAATGACAAACTCTGTTTAGTATCTTAAAAGACATTTTTGCTCGTCTTGATTTGTCAATGGATAACTTAACAGGACAGTGTGCGACGGGTCAGGCTCTTATCGCGCAGTTTCCTTTCCCTGAAAGAAAATCCACCTACCTCGTTTCTTAGGTAGTTGCTGCACTCGCCTCTCCTGATAGCAGCTACTGGAAAAATTGCAGAAAAGCAGTGTTGAAGAAACTGCAATTTAATAGCCGCTCACCGGAGGCCGCGATACATGTTTGCTGAAATACAATCTATGAGCAATCTTCCTAAATAAATTGAGTTATTGGAATGGTAGTAATTGTTTACTCAAACGAGAACGCGAAGTTGGTAATTCTATTTAAGCTCTTTATTGTCTTTAAGCCTGATCATCAGCCCGCTAATCTACGTTTGAAGAAAGTTCAGTTCACAATTCTATCCACACTCAAACCCCGCCAGAATTAGCTTTCAAAGTTACGGAATTTACTTAACTGCAACACAGACGATTTTCTAACATACACGTTTGCAGTCGATGTTCAATAATAGTTCGTTTTTTAACGTTAATGCTCGCCATAAGCACTTAGTAAAAGTTTACGAAGTACCGCCACGCTTTTAATTATTAAAGTTACTCGCGTCTTTCGCGGAACGAAAAGTCACAACTCGCTCAAACTCACACTACGCGTTACTGGACTCTTCCAGTCTCAAATCGCACAGTACCGAACCGATGAAGCCGTTTTATGACTTCATTTTACACATTATTCGCGAGGACACATCAAGCATGTCTCTTCTCGATCACAGTTCCTTCGCGACTCCCCATCCACTCGCGACTCACTCTCCTAGTCTGCTAACCGTCCTCGCATCTCATTGGCTCACACATCACACAGCCAATCAGAATTAACTCTTTGGGTGCGCCTCGCGCCAAAATCTAGCACGCACCAGTCATGACTTCTGAATCATTTACGTCATGATTTCTTGTTACACAAAATTTACTGTATAATTTAACAAACCGAAAGGAAAACTAGACTTTACTTTATTTCCAGAAATTATTTAAATACTCGCGAACGTTCTGGCAGCTTGTACAATACCATACACTCTTGGACATCCGACATTCACTAAGATGGGGAACCACTGGCGACTCTGTTCCCACGGTTACATCGTCTGAACACTTGCGAGTTCCAACCTAGATTTTATACACTTGCAAAGAATGGCGAATGTCCCTCTTTCATTCACTCAGGCACACTCATTCACTCTCACCTACTCATATAAAATAACTGTTCACAAAAATTCAAAACATTTATGGTTTTAACAAAGTTATAAGTGAATTTCTAAAAGTAAAATTCTCAAAATAAATACAAAAGCACGGAAGGTGATTTTGTTTCATAGTTGGATGGTCACTGAAGGTGATCTATACATAATGGTATTTATTTAGACTCGAAAATTGTAGAAATTTGCGTTTTCTGTAAGATTTTTCTAATTTCCAAAATATGCAGGTTTCAAAGCTCAAATTTGGCTGACTTATTTTTATTCATAACAGAAACTAGTATATTAACTTTTAATTTCCTCAGGTTCCTCAGTTAGAAGTTATTAAAGATGAAAGTTCCACGTTATACACGCGGCTAGTTAGCGCACAGGTCTTACATTCTCACGGTACAGACATGCCATATGGTCGTGACGTCAGACGAACGGACACCGGTAATCTGCCCGCTACAGCACATATGCTAATCTGATGGCTACTTTACAGTCTGTCTACATTTCACAGTAAATATTTGATAGAAAACTGTGCGCTCGCACTAGTTGCGACGCCACACACCTCCTGAGGAAACTAAATTTTTTCATTCATGACAAACTTTTAGTTTTCTAAAAAAATTTCTATTAAAGATTTACTCAAACAGCTATTTAACATTTATAGTTCCTGTACATCAATCATCCACTTATACCTAGGGCTGACGACCTACAAAACATCTTATATCTAAACATGCACTTTTATCATCATTCAAAAAAAAATTTTTCAGATTACAAAATTCTATTTACAAATTCCTGAAAGAGAAAACAAACCTAAATACTATCTTGATGTACGTCACACGCACACTAACACTACTATCGCTATGGTGAGCGTCACTTTTTTACCACTTACACTTAAGATTTTGATAGCACTCGTAGTTCGACCGGGTCCTGCTTGGGAGGTCCATTTCAAGTCTCGTGCTACCACCTCTGTTTACTTCGGCGCACCTGAAACATCAGCTGGCCTCAGTTCCCTTTCTAACTGCTACGTCTTAACCTACAGCAGCGATAAATGGCGCTATCTGCTTGACTCTAAAGTCTCATATTTTTGATAAAATTTACTTTACAGTATGTACAATTTTCAAAATTTTTTTTTTTTTTTTTTTTTTTTTTAAGTGAAAAGTGAATTGACTTTCCTAATGCAGTACCGAAGTGGCACATTTACTCTTTAATTACTTCTTCATCTCATAATCAAACAAGTTATGGTTACATAAGAAATACTAAGAAAAACAATTCCTACAAATAGTTCACAAATACATAATAAATCTCCGCCAGCACTGGTGACTCTCCAGTTCCTGTACAATACACAACAATATAAAATATACACAAAATTATCAATATTACAATTCTGTCTCCAGGCAATCTCCTGTAGTCCTGTATCATAAATTAAACACTGAAAAATACATATTTACTTATTCATTTATCAACACTACAATCCTTATACTAATCTCTACGACAAACTTGGGGAGCTTTGTGTGTCTCTGGTCAAAAATGGAATCGATGTCATGGGTACTTTCCTCATCTCTCATATCTGGAGTTACTTCAATTTCTTGTCAACATCAGGTTTTCTCTAGTCACATTCGGATTTAATTTACAACTCTCATACTCATACTTCACACACTCAGGTTAGTATTTGTTAAAGCGTTTCCTACTAATCTGCGAAACCTCGTTACCCATACTTTCTAACATACATCCACCTCCTGAGTTACCAACGTCGCCTCAGCTCTGTTTACATTCGTAGCCTCACTTCCTTTTGTTTACAAACATCTCCTCTGTTTACCAACAAACGCCACCTCTGGTTACCAACATTAAGCTTTTTATTTACTCACCTTCGTAGCCTCACTTTTTCCTAATATCGAGCTAGCCAAACACTATGCTCATTCTTTCTCCTTTTCTCACATATTTCTCTTCATTTGACAGTCAGTCCTGCTGCACTGTCCCTTTAACTTAACTTCCTTTACCCCTTTGACAGTCAACCTTGTTGCACTGTACCTTTACTCATTTTACCACTAAATCACCTCCTGAGGCTCTGACTTCATTGAACAGACAGTTTTGCTGTACTGCTCCATTTCCTTTCCTAAACATTAGCTTAATGCTACGTCTTAACATATCGTTCTGTTACTTAACAAACAGCTTCAATGTTCGTCACCATATTTTCTGAGGCTCTTACATTTCTTAGTTATTTTACCTTTCTAAGGGCATTACTCACACCTTAGGCCAAACATTTACTTTACTGAGACTTATTACTTATCTGAGGTATCTTAATCCTTTTTGATTTTCTCTTACACTCATTCCTTACGCTTAACCTATACTGCACTGAGGTTCTTTCCTACTCATTACTTAAACACTTTATCACTTAAAAACTACGATAGAGAAGAAGGAAAGACGATAGAATTTTAGTTCTGAATGAAAGAAGAGGTAGGTTGACAATACGGAAAAGAAAGTGGAAGAAATATTGTCAAACGACTCGAGACCTAGTGCTCGTCACGCACTTAGCTTTGCAAAGAGTGCAAAGCTCTCTGAGGTATCTACTCACTCCTGGTCACGTCTCTCTTTTGAACATATCTTTTCAAATCCACAATGTTCCTAAGCCCTAACACCTTATGTGATTTCACAAACTCCAGTCTATAAGCATTTGGGTGAGGCTTCTCTACGATTCTAAATGGGCCCACGTACTCATCGGTAAACTTCTTTGTTTCTGACGTAAGTTTCTTAGATCTTTCCCTAGTTTTCACTAGCACTAGATCCCCTATCTGAAAACTAGTGGGATCAGCTCTTGCGTCATGCCTTCTCTTTCTTTCCAGGGCCTTCTTTCTTATATTAATACGTGCCAGTCTCTCCTTCTCTTCGATGGCTATGTCTGTGAGATTTGGAAACTCGACCAGGTCGAATAAAATATTATTCGGCCTAATGTCACACATTAGCTCTACTGGTGCATATCCTGTGGCTTCATGCTTCAGATGGTTTATTACTTCTTCGAAGTATTCAATATAATTGGCCCAAGCGGAGTGTTTTTTATGACAATATGTTCTACACAATCTGTTTAACTCCTTCATAATTCGCTCACACATGTTCCCTTGAGGAAAGTACGCGGAGATTTTTATGTGATCGATACCTCTCTGTTGTAAACATTCACTAAATTTCTTAGAGATAAACTGGGGCCCATTGTCTGACAATATTGCCTTTGGCACTCCTATCTTCCCAAAATAGTCCTTCTCCAACTTATTCACTAATACTTTAGAGTTGGCTTTCTTAATTGGGTAAAATTTTACGTACTTAGTAAACCCATCCACCATCACAAACACATATTCACATCCCCCTCTAGACACTGGTAGTGGACCAAATAAATCTACAGCTACTAAATCCAGCCGATTTTGTGGTTCTACTGAATACATCTGTCCTTGGATAGTTCTATTGTTGGCCCTAACTTTCTGGCAACGATCACAGGATTCTAATCGCTGTTGCACCCTTCTCCACATATTATCAAAAATTACCACTTCACTTAACTTAGCTATACATTTACGAGCGCCATAATGCCCATACTTACAATGTAAGTAGTCTATAAGTGCATCTACATGTTGCTCCGGAAAACATATTTTCCAATTCTCCTCACTGTCTTTCCTGCGCCTAAATAAGACATCTTTATGCACTTTATAGTAGACCAGTAATTTTGGGTAGTCTGGATGACCTAATCTACTCTTTACTAATTTAATGTTGTCATCCTGGTTCTGTTCCCTCCGTAGGTTCTTACAAATGCGCTTAATTAAGCCATCGTCCTGGAGCTGCATGATGGCCAACATTACTTCATTATTATCGGTATTTCTTAAAGATTTCCCTTCTTGTCCTGTATCTTTCACACTTCTTGATAAGGCGTCCGCCACGATGTTCTCGGAACCCTTAATGTATATCATCTTATAATTAAATTGCTGTAAATACAGGGACCACCTTCTTAATCTAGCATGTTTTAGCTGACATGAGTCTAAATATGTAAGGGCACTATGGTCTGTGTAGATCCAAATTTCATGTCCTAAAAGGTACTTTTCAAATTTTTGCAGGCCGAAAATAACAGCTAATGCTTCAAGTTCAGATATACTATAATTTTTCTCGGATTGTTGCAATGACCTGCTCGCAAAGGCTATGGTCTTGTGGACTTCCTCTTCTCCTTCTTTTTCCAACTGAAATAGTTCAACTCCTAACCCGTAACCACAAGCATCAGATCCCAGACAAAATGGTTTCGAAAAATCGGGATGGTTCAAAATCTTACTATTAATAAGAGCTTCTTTCAATTCTTCAAACGCCTTCTGACACTCAGAAGTCCATTTATAAACTACATTTTTCTTTAAGAGTTCTCGCAGGCACGGTGCATTGAATAATTGTCCAGACACAAATTTTCTATAAAACCCAAACAAACCAAACATCCCCTTTAATGCTTTACGTGTTGTAGGTGCAGCATAATCCCTTATTGCTCTAATCTTTTCTGGATCCGGCATGATACCATCGCCACTCACTATGTGCCCCAAGAATTTAATTTCTTTCTTCACAAATTCAGTTTTGTCTAGCTTCAATTTCATACCCCCCAATTTTATGGCCCTCAATACTTCATCCAATAACATACAGTGTTCCTCCCACGTTGGTGTCGATATCAAAACGTCGTCTACATACACTGTAATTCTTCTTAGTAGATGGTCCCCTAATACCTGCGACATAGCTCTTACAAAGGCACATACACTTATATTTAAACCAAACGGCACCACCTTATACTGATAACATCTACCTTCGAATAAGAATGCCGTGTACTTTCTTGATTCCTTTGCTAACGGTAGGTTCCAATATCCACAGGTCACATCCATGGATGTAAAGAACTTAGCACCTTTAAACTTTTGTAGCAGTTCTTCAATATTCTCCGGACGGTCACTCTCAGGTAGTACTATTTTGTTTAATGCTCGAGCATCCAACACTAGTCTAATTGAGCCATCCTTCTTAGGAACTATGACTAGCGGGTTATTGTACACACTAACTGCCCTTTCAATAATTCCCCATTCTAACATATTTTGAATTAAGTCACGTACTGCCTCCTTATGTACTTCTGGGATTGCAAATGGTTTTTTGAAGAAATGAGCGTCTTTCTGCACTGTCAAAAAACACTCATAATCCTTTACTAGCCCTGGTTGATCTGAGAAAACCTCGGCATGTTTGACTAGTATTTGTCTTAAATCGTTTTTCCTTGCTTCATCAATATCAATTAATTCTAGTAATTTCTCCTCGATCCTATTTCTGACACTCACAAGCTCAGACGGATCCTCTACTTTTTTGCCACCGTACTCATTATAGCCCTCCAAGAATTTCTCTGTTTTACAAATACATATAGGAAAATCATTCTGCTCAGGATCCTCACATAGCTGCTTACCGATGAAAGGTATAGTAATTAGTTTACCCTTAATTTTTACCATAACATCATTGGTAGAAAAATTCACCCATCCTTCATATTTATTCAAAAAGTCAGCCCCCACCAATATGTCTACACTCAGTCCATTTATAACTAAGAAGTTCTGTCTTATTTCTACTTCCTTAAATGCTATGGGTAGAAACACTTCCTGTTTTACTGTCTTCTTAGTCTTACCGGTTGCTACTACAATGTTCAAGCCACTTACTGGCATCTTAACAATCTGTTTACTGTTAGGGAGTTCATTTACCAAGTTCTGGGATACTGCACAGACTTCCGATCCAGTATCTATCAAACATTTAACTGGTTCATTTAATACTCTTAGCTCTACTATCGGTTGCCCTAAGTACTCTTTATTTATTTTGGGTTCTGCTTCCTCCAATAAATCTTGCACAATTTCTCTCCTTTCGAAGCCTGTCTTTTGGGTGGCAATCACATTCACACTTACAGGGTTTATTTCATGCTTATTATCACCCTCAATTCTAGTGGCAGCTCCTATTAGCCTATCCACTATTGCTAAGTCAAAACATTTTTCCAATGTTTCCCCCTCTTTCTCATTAACCTCCTTTTCTACGACCCTATCCAAGGCATCGTCATTAACCTCTACCTCCTCCTCTAATCTATCCTCTTCATCGTAACTATCTACAACATCAATTATCTTATCAAGCACAGTCACAACCCTGCCATTATTACTGTTCTCACCCCTATCCGACAGCTCTTCATTAGTTTTACTGTGCATAATGTCTTTCTGATTATTACCCTTATAACTAGTACTTAGTTCTTCAATAAGTGGCTTCTTATGATTATTCTTACAGTTAATTGGTTCATTAACCTCCACTTGACTTAAAGCTACTATCTCTGTCTGTTTTACGTTATCCTCCCTAAATTTTGTAGCAACAACATTTATGTTAGGTGGTCGTTCAGGCTGCTTTCTTATGAATGGTTTTGCCAGCGGATTTAACTTTAAACGCTGTTGCCTACGATCGCCAGCACACTCGTAGACAATTAATGGTTTTCCGAGCGCGGTGCGTCATCACTATGCCTCCAGCTGACCGCCTCACCTCCTGACATCTGTCGGCCGCTGTCATACTGCTCGCGTTCATTGAACCTGTTAACATATGTTCTTCCTCTACCACGTGAACTGCCACGGTATCCGCCGCCTCTCTGAACACCCATCCTATTAATGTTTACATCCGCGCGATTGTCATTCTGCCTAGCAGGCGGGCGATGCTCCCTCCTCATGTTTTCTTCTTCTTTTTGGACGGATTCAACCCTTTCTAAATACTGTACGAACTTGTCAATGTTATCTCGGGGCGCAGATATGATCTTAGTTTTCCAGTTCCACGGTAGCTTATTTTCTACCCCTAATATGATCTGTTCTGTTTCTAACTTATTACTAAGGTAGGACAGAGTTGCTACCCACCTTTGAACAAATCGTTTGATGCCCTCTCTCTTGGGGTCATACTTCTCTCCCGACCAGAACCGATTAAGAACATCCATCTGCTTTCTCTTTCCCCAGTATTCCTCAAAGAACGCTAATTTAAATTCTGACAATTTCGCGTATTTTTCAGAGGCTAGATTCCCCCATACTCTGGCCTCTCCCATCAAATTTGAAGTGATAAAGCCTATCTTTTGTTTATCGCTCCATACTTTCGGCAAAACGTCTTCAAAATCGTTCCAAAATTCTCTGGGGTGCATGTTCTTACTTGGGTCAAATTTTAAAAACTGTCTGTGGGTAACATACGCAACCTCGGTAGATTCAATTATTCCACTGGAAATTATACTACCACTATGGTTAGAAACACACTGTTCTACTTTGGTTAGTCTGCATTCATGCCCACAAAGTTGCTCATTCACACTTTCACTGAAATGGCTTATGTGAGTCTCTAAATTATCGACCTTATTTACAACTTGCTCTCCAAGTTTCTCACACCGAATTTTGGTATCATTTACTTTACATTCTAAGGCGGCATGATTAATTTCATTGGAATTCTCTACCACTTTTATGTGCTCACATACTTTATCTAATTCTGCATCAACATGGGATTTAAATTGCTGTTGATCCTCAGTAACCTGTTCGATTCGTGTCGTCAATTCACTTTGCACTTGAACAATATTTTCTGTACATTCTAGTTTAACCTGCTGTATTTCAACATTTACTTTACTACTGAGCACTGCTAAATCTTGCTTCCAACAGTCTCTGAGATCGGATATTTTGGAATCTAAATCAGCGCCCATTTTAGTCATCTCATTACTTAAATCAGATCCTAATTTAGACATTTTTGAATCCATTTTACTTGACATATTAGTTTCCATTTGTGACATATTAGTTTCCAACTTTGATATACTGGAATCCATCTTACTTGACATATTGGAATCCAACACGTTCATCTTAGTTAATAGATTCATCAGCATACTGGCGACATTATCCTTCGCCCCCTCATTTGCTGATACAATGTCCCTATTAACATTAACTACCGGCATGGGTAACTGTAACTCACTGGGCACTGACATATTTGGATCTGACTCTAAACTATAATTAACATAGGATGAATCAGTCAAACTACTACTGAAATTGGGTTGAGACACGTCTAAACTAAAATTCATGGGGTCATTTTCCCCTGTCTCCATCCCTCTATCACAACTTAGTTCCGCCTTTTTGCCACTTGGTTGAAACTCAGCCATTTTTCTCAGTTTGACTCCACAAACACACAAAGTTTTCAAAAGCACTGTACTTAACTTTGTGCTTCGGCGTGCTGCGTTGCTGCTAGATGAAACTGCGGGTCCGTTCACCATACACTGCAATGCTGTACCAGTTTCCGGGCCCCCGCTCGAATCAGCGCTGCCAACTGCCACTGCTGTCGTCGCCTCTGCGTAGTCTCCGTAGCTCGTCGTCTGCCAGACGCCGTCGTAGACTGCTATTCCAATCGGCGCGTAGTCACCGAAAAATTCTTCCGTTCCGTACAACACATTACAGTTCACGGACACTTTCACTGTCCTTCCTATTCACGTGGCGATATCAATTTGTACGCTACACAGTTCCTACACATAGCGAGCACTTCTGTATTGTCCGGTAATTGTCACTACTGCTTTTTTTTTAAATTCACTGAAATTTACTATTTTTATTTCCCGGCCGATGCACCACTTGCGACGGGTCAGGCTCTTATCGCGCAGTTTCCTTTCCCTGAAAGAAAATCCACCTACCTCGTTTCTTAGGTAGTTGCTGCACTCGCCTCTCCTGATAGCAGCTACTGGAAAAATTGCAGAAAAGCAGTGTTGAAGAAACTGCAATTTAATAGCCGCTCACCGGAGGCCGCGATACATGTTTGCTGAAATACAATCTATGAGCAATCTTCCTAAATAAATTGAGTTATTGGAATGGTAGTAATTGTTTACTCAAACGAGAACGCGAAGTTGGTAATTCTATTTAAGCTCTTTATTGTCTTTAAGCCTGATCATCAGCCCGCTAATCTACGTTTGAAGAAAGTTCAGTTCACAATTCTATCCACACTCAAACCCCGCCAGAATTAGCTTTCAAAGTTACGGAATTTACTTAACTGCAACACAGACGATTTTCTAACATACACGTTTGCAGTCGATGTTCAATAATAGTTCGTTTTTTAACGTTAATGCTCGCCATAAGCACTTAGTAAAAGTTTACGAAGTACCGCCACGCTTTTAATTATTAAAGTTACTCGCGTCTTTCGCGGAACGAAAAGTCACAACTCGCTCAAACTCACACTACGCGTTACTGGACTCTTCCAGTCTCAAATCGCACAGTACCGAACCGATGAAGCCGTTTTATGACTTCATTTTACACATTATTCGCGAGGACACATCAAGCATGTCTCTTCTCGATCACAGTTCCTTCGCGACTCCCCATCCACTCGCGACTCACTCTCCTAGTCTGCTAACCGTCCTCGCATCTCATTGGCTCACACATCACACAGCCAATCAGAATTAACTCTTTGGGTGCGCCTCGCGCCAAAATCTAGCACGCACCAGTCATGACTTCTGAATCATTTACGTCATGATTTCTTGTTACACAAAATTTACTGTATAATTTAACAAACCGAAAGGAAAACTAGACTTTACTTTATTTCCAGAAATTATTTAAATACTCGCGAACGTTCTGGCAGCTTGTACAATACCATACACTCTTGGACATCCGACATTCACTAAGATGGGGAACCACTGGCGACTCTGTTCCCACGGTTACATCGTCTGAACACTTGCGAGTTCCAACCTAGATTTTATACACTTGCAAAGAATGGCGAATGTCCCTCTTTCATTCACTCAGGCACACTCATTCACTCTCACCTACTCATATAAAATAACTGTTCACAAAAATTCAAAACATTTATGGTTTTAACAAAGTTATAAGTGAATTTCTAAAAGTAAAATTCTCAAAATAAATACAAAAGCACGGAAGGTGATTTTGTTTCATAGTTGGATGGTCACTGAAGGTGATCTATACATAATGGTATTTATTTAGACTCGAAAATTGTAGAAATTTGCGTTTTCTGTAAGATTTTTCTAATTTCCAAAATATGCAGGTTTCAAAGCTCAAATTTGGCTGACTTATTTTTATTCATAACAGAAACTAGTATATTAACTTTTAATTTCCTCAGGTTCCTCAGTTAGAAGTTATTAAAGATGAAAGTTCCACGTTATACACGCGGCTAGTTAGCGCACAGGTCTTACATTCTCACGGTACAGACATGCCATATGGTCGTGACGTCAGACGAACGGACACCGGTAATCTGCCCGCTACAGCACATATGCTAATCTGATGGCTACTTTACAGTCTGTCTACATTTCACAGTAAATATTTGATAGAAAACTGTGCGCTCGCACTAGTTGCGACGCCACAAGTGCTATGATGGTGCCTTGAATATGACAGGTAAGTTCAAAGGACTGAAAAAAGTTAGTTCTGGATATACAACCAAAAGCACATTATGTGCACTGTACTGCTCACAGTTTAGACTTGGCAGTTGTAGACAAGCTCAGCCATCTTACATCTATGAGGGATATTATGGCTTTAGCCAAGGACTTAATAAATACCGTAAGGGAATCCACCAAAGGGATGGGACTTCTCAGAAGCATATGATGTGAGAGCACCAACAACCAAGCTGGTCTACGACCCCTTTGCCTGATTTGATGGACTATGTGAACTTCTAGTATCTTGAGAATATTGAAAAACTTTGAAGAACTTCTAGAGTTTTTGGAAACATTTACCACAGAGGACAAAACAGAGGCAGGTTACAAATGTGTAGGCTACTTTCAGTCAATGTCACAATTCAAGACTTATTTCTTTTTATGTCTTTATTGCCATGCAATGAACCCAGTAGAGGATGTCAATGAAATAATTCAATGCTCTCTTCTAAACGTTGATGACCTGGAAAAAAATATATGAGGGCTTGATTTGTATGTTGAATGGAAGGTGTGATAGTTTCAAACACTTTTGGGAATTGTGTTTAAAAGAAAAACACAAGTTGATGATCCTTCACTTCCTTGGAATCAAAATATTCCTAAGAAGTATGAAAACAAAGAAGCCAGCTCACAGCAAACTTTCAGAACCCCAAATGAATGCTACAAAACTATTTACATTGAAGTTTGAGAAATGGTGCAGTCTTGCATTACTGAGCAGTTTGCTTCAACTGGACTCACACAGATCATTGCAGTTGAACAAGTGCTTGCTTTTAGTAAACAGAGGTGAAACAGATTTGGAAAAATCATTTTCCAAAAACGATCTAGACATTGAGAGACTGCACTTACACTTGAATATGTTAATTGATATTGCTAATAAAAAAACAACTGGTCTTAAGAAAGATGCATGATGTAAGAAAGTACATTACACAAGACCTTGAAGTTGGAAAATTTTATGTGAAGTAGTGAAGTGCATTAAGCTTCTCCAAGTAGTTCCAGTAACAACAGCAACAGCAGAATGGTCAATTAGTGCTCTTAGATGTCTGAAATCATACCTCCGATCAACAATGCAACAGAAGCAGTTGAACAACTTGGCTGTTCTTCATACCCACTGAGATGTTCTGGATGAATTGGATATCTGACCAGTCACCAACGAGTTCATATTCAGTAATCAGTCAGACGGTCAACATTTGCACCTTTCCAAAGACATTCTAGCCCTAACAATGGTATTTAGAACAATATTAAAAATCTTTATAAAATAGAGTATTAAATACATACATAATGTTAAATTTTCAGTTTCAGAATATTAGTACTAGTTTAGTACTGTATTACTATAGTACTGTATTAGTTATTTTCAAATACTTAAATATTTTTAGGGTGTAAGACCTAATTAATACCTGCTATTTACATACTTTTTGACTGAAAGTATCAGGCATACTATATTAATTTTATTAACTGCATTAAAGCATTATCTTTGAGATACTGCTTTTATTTAATGAACCCTGAGCATTATTCAAAGTAAGCTTAAATTAGCTATTTCACTTAGTAATCAAAGTGTTATTACTGTGCAACAGCAATATTTTATGTTTTATTCTTTTAATGATAGTTTAGGATTTATTTAAATATAATTTCAGTCTTTTCAGAGGTATATATTCGCTGCTCTGTAATAGTCTATAAGTATGATTATTACTGTAAATTAAATTACCTTTTTACAAAAATACCATGCATGTTTATGTTTTGTTTCTTTTTTCAAAGCCAAAAACTGCGTCAGGCTTGAGGAGTTTCCCAGAGTGTTGAGTTATCGAGAGTCCAGTTTTTGGGGTTTCTAACATTGATAGTATGACTCTAAAAAGCTTTAAAAATTTTAAAACTCACTATTCTTCATTTAAAATTTAGAACATTTTCTGAGGCAAGACCCCCAGTATGTACTCTGCCACTCCCCAATATGTTTTATAGGCTGGTGCCACTGGAAACTTGTCATGTGATCTACAAGCTAAGCTTCAACCACTGTGCTGTATTCTATGTGGGTATGAAAACCTACAATTTGTCTGTCGACATAAATGGCCACCAACAAGCTGTGACAAAGAAACAAGTGGACGACCCTGTTGTAAAGCATGCTGCCTAACATCCTTCATTTCAATGACTGCTTCACAGACTGTGCCATATGGATCCTCCCCACCTGCACCAGCTTTTCTGAGTTGTGAAGGGGGAGCTTTTGCTGCAATATACCCTATGTTCCCGTAACTTTCCTGGCCTCAATCTTCATTAGGCATTGTCCTCACCCATTCCAGGAGTATGCAGCCCTCATTCCAGCACCACACCCAGTCTTTTACTTCTCTCCTTTTCTGCTACCCCACATCTCTCCTGCACTCCGTCTAACCTGACTGCACGTGGCTGCCCTACCCTTTCTCCACCTTGTATCTACACACCGCACTTCACAGACCCACATGCCACTCAACTACCCCTCCCCCTCCCTGCCCCAGCCTCCTCCTTATCACCACTCAGTCGCCACTTACTTTATGCACTTGTGCTGCTGTTTGCAGTGTAGCTTCAGCTGCTGGAGACTGCAATCATGTGATTAGAGATTAGATTAGATTAGATTAATACTTGTTCCATAGATCATGAATACGACACTTCGTAATGATGTGGAACGTGTCAGGTGTGAGAGTTGTGTTTGTGTGGTGTTGTGTTGTGTTTGGTGTGTGTGTGTGTGTGTGTGTGTGTGTGTGTGTGTGTGTGTGTGTGTGTGTGTGTGTTATCTATTTTTGACAAAGGCCTCGATGGCAGAAAACTTATTAGTGATAGTCTTTTTGTTGTGCATATCTGCAACTCAGCCTCTCCGCTGAGCAACCTTCCTTTCATAACATTAAAAGTATCCTTAGACTTCTTTTTGCCAAAACTGATAGTATCTGGGAAATCATTAATATGGTTGGTCTACGATATTTCCTTGTTGGATGCCTATTTTTAGGTCTTAACATCAGATATAAGTTTTGTTAACCGTTTTTAGATCTTTTCAAGAGAGTTAAATATCATCAGTTGTTCTAATTATATCTGAATGATGAATTTCATACATGTTTCCCCCCTTGATCTTCTAGGTTCTGGGAATAGATGGCATAATCAACTGTGTCAAATGCCACTGATAAATCTACAAAGATGCCAATTCCTTAGACTTGTATGTCCAATGCTGCTGAGATATGTTTTGTATGGACTACAGTAGCATCTTTGAAGTTTTAACCTGATCTTAATACATAACAGATTTATTGAGGATGTTGAACTTGTTTAAGAAACATGTCAATTTTTCTTTTGTAGCAGTCATGTTTTTTCCCCAGATGGCTGTAGTGTAACCAACCTCCAGTTATCAGTATTTTCAGGATCACTCTACACAGTGATAAGATTCTTGTATGTTTTATATATTCTGGAACAATTCCAGTTGTTAATGGTCCATTGGTTATACTGCCTAGAATTTCTTTCAGATGTACCTAACAGACAATATTAATAGCACCCTTACACTTTTTCTGGAGAGTTAGTTATCTGGAACGAGGTAATCTGCAAAAAACTGTATAATATTAAACTGTTGCAAAGACCACAAATTGATGTCAATGTTCTGAAATGTAATACTGTGCATTTTGCAGAGCAAAATAATGCACTGATGGCTGTTAAAATTGCAACACCAGGAAGAACAGCATGTAGTGTCGTGTACTGAAACCGCCCTACAGGCATTGTGAAGTTGGTAATGGAATTACCAGTTTACCATCTAATGGCAAATAGTGGTCACACAGAATCAGGCAGAACCATTGGTGTGTGTCTGCTGAGCCACAGCTCCAGCAGCTCTGGACTGTAGATGCCCTCCACCGCTGAAATATAAAATGGCTGGCACCAGCCATTAAACTGACTTGCACATGGAGCCTCATGCTACGACACCATCGTTCATGCTTAGTACAGCTAATCTCATCATAGTTGCAATTGTATGAGCTTGACTCTAATTCTTGCTGCATTATTTGTAATGAGTCTTCATATGCTTGGAACAATATAAGTTAAGTAATCCAGTTTTCCTACCACAAAAGTTGCTGAACCACTCTGTAGCCCACCTCTCCTTACCCTTGTGCATGAAGTCATACACAACAGAGAAAATAATGAAATTTTACACATTGTATGTATGCAGTATAGAAGGAAGAATACACACTCAAATATGTAGGTGATTCAGGTTATACAGGGTACAAAATTTAGTGCATGGAGCTGCCACCTCCAGCTACAAAAATGATGCTAACCCATTAGTCGACAAGTCAAACTGGTCTTGAAAGACAAATAAGGGTAACCATTCCATGCTGCTTCAGTTCTGTGTCTGAGTTAATTAATAATGGTCACTGGTGAGTGTTTTTGTAACAATGTCTTTGAAACCCATGACAAGATATTTCAATGCATAAGAGATCTGGAGAATGTGCTGGTTAAGGCAACTGTCAAGCACCCTCTGTATCAATGTAGGTCAGAACAGCAGTGATAACATTCCGTCTTGCAGTATCTGTTTTAAAGACTCAAAGATAGGTGAAATGTGACTATCTACCCATCCCTATCTGAAATGCCTTCCTCATGATAACATTCTCTGAAGAGATCAACTTAGCTTGAATTTTTAAGTTTCTGGGCCTTGTATTGTTATGTCTACACCAAATTCCAGTAGTATACTGCCCTTTAAAAATAAGTGCAAATGAGTTTACTATCTCAGATTAAACTTCGAATTAATATGTTATCTAACTTAAATTAGTAACTAAGGGAGTAAGCCATTTGTTAACAATCCACTTTGAAATTTCATGATATGAACTGTGCAGCTATGTTGCACCATATTTTCTTGAAAATTTACTATTTCCCTATATCTGAAAAAGCTATAAAGTTTATTTATTATGATTATTTAAAATGATAGCTCTACTTGAGAGCTATCCAAAATATCCTTAATAATATTTTATTCAAAGTGATTTGTTTATAATTAACTAAAAAGTAATTTAAATTGTTGTACTGTATAACTCATTGAAACTATATATGAAATTAAGCAAACTTTTCGAGATTCAATATCAGAACATATAGGGCAATATATAGCCCATTTTTATTCAAGTCATAAAAAACTTCTTATAACTTTTAATAGTTATTTTGTAACTCTTACTTTTAACACTGTATTGATTGACAAACTGCCTATTGGCTTCTGTCTCGGGTTCTTCAGCCGACGTTCATCTAATGATTTTTCTGACGTTTTGCCAGCATGAGTGGCTGGCATTGCCAAAGCTTCACCCTCCATTGCCGGTGGTGAACTGACTGACAATGGAGGGTGAAGCTTTGACAATGCCAGCCACTCATGCTGGCGAAACGTCAGCAAAATCATTAGATGAACATTGCCCGAA
Organism: Schistocerca gregaria; assembly: GCF_023897955.1. Lineage (NCBI taxonomy): Eukaryota > Metazoa > Arthropoda > Insecta > Orthoptera > Acrididae > Schistocerca > Schistocerca gregaria. Next base: position 401,239,527 of record NC_064927.1, on the reverse strand, counting down.
GAACCTGAGACAAAAGCCAGTAGGCAGTTCATCAACAAGTGGCCAAGAAAGCCTTAGCAATTTTGTACTGTATTGATTGTTTAATTTTATGTAAAAGTAAGTGGCACATGAGCCATGGGAGTAGTCAGTAAGGAAGAGGCATGTCAAAATGAGACACTCAGAGGCACTGAGAGAGTCAGTCAGTTAGTGAGTCTGCATTATTATCTTTTGGAAGCTGTTTGTGTGAGACTCTTTCAGAGGCCATCAGACAAGAGATGTATACATCATCAATATGTATCCAAATTGGTCACAATACAAGACAAGAAAAGTGATATATTCTGTGTTTTACTTAAAAATTAGACCACCAGCAATATTGAATGCTGGAACTTTTTGAAGCAACAACCATCGAGGATATCAAAGTATCTGATCATATGGAGCAGCTAAATTATTATGTGAACTTTTATTAACTGTGACTGAAATTTTCAAGTTTTCACTCATCATAGCACTTGTGAATGGTGAAGGCCAAATAATTAAGTTGCTCTGATGGTATGATTGAGTAAGACTGACATTTTACAGCATAGAGCCAATGATCATAACATGCCATAAATATAATAGTTGCAGTCCAAATTACTTACTACATGCCCAGTGACACCTTATGTAATGAGTCCAGGTGCTGGGCATTTATCATAATGATGAATGCTATCTGGCAATGTCTATTCTCCTCAGTGACTCTGCACATGGATATAGCCACAATGGTGCTGTATTCAAGAACAGAAGTCATCATAAATAATGATGTTTTAACAATTGTAGTGTCATGTGCTGTCATTGGGTGCACTGCTATTGGCGCACCTCTTTCTGTTATTGCAAAAATGATCACCATGCTGAAAGTCCATAGTGCTAGAGACTTCATCACACAATCTTCCTGTAAAAAGCCTCTTTCCTGTATCAAACTATGTGACATGGCTGTTTGATCCTGTGTGGTGAGCAAACAAAATAACTGTCGCATAGGGTGGCCCTACTGAACGTATTGATTCCTTATTCTCATGACAGCCACAGTGTTCTGACTACTGAAAAGACTAAGACTACAGAACAATAAGCCACAGCCTAGGTGGGCCACTTCTTAATTCTGAAGTGGCTTTTTCATAGTGTCTACTTCTGAAACCTATAGTAAATGAGCATCTCATGAACAAACTTTACTTCATTATAATTTCTGATTGAGAATTCATCTATTTAATCAATGTACATGGCATTAATCTTATCTACTTTGTGCAATTGAGCTAAGATGTTATTAATTTTCATATACAAACATGTAGTACACTGCATGCTAATTTGAAGTTTGTTGCATTTCACCTCCAGGATTTTGCATTCTTAATGGCAGAAGTTTGGTGTCATATAACTAAAATACCTGTGAAAAACAAGAATACAAATTCCTGGGTGGAGGAAAATCTAAACTAAGGGGAAGGCAACCAATCACTTACAGCAGACTGATGTTTGGGGTACAGAAACATGTAATAGAAAACATCATTCAAACTAGCTATCAAGTAGTAGCTCTTTTTCTAGCAATGGTATACAATTTCACACACACAACCACACAGACACTGAAATGCACACTCTGGGGGTGACAGCATGATTGATTGTTGGTGTTCCATTATTCAAAGCAGTTGCCTGAACTGATGGAGATGAAGAAGGGGTAGGGTAGTACACAAGGACGGGGTAACAGGAAAGAGGCAGGCTTTCAGACAGGCGACAACAAGCCCACACAAGTATGGAAGACATGACAAGAAGAGATGTAGGAAGAGGCAAAGGGGATGGAAGAGGTGAAAAGGGGGAACAGGAAAAGGAGAGAAAGGTGAAGAGGGAGAAAAGGAGGGAAGAGGGGGTAGGGAGAATGCTCGTCATATGTGGGAGGGTGAGGGGACAGGGGAAGAGTGGTGGGAGAAGGCACTGCATCATTACACATGGCCTTCTCCCACCATTCTTCCTCCCCCCCCCCCCCCCGCCCCCCACCCACATGTGGACATTCTCCCTCACCTACTTTCTCTTTCCCCCTCTCATCTCCTCCCTTTCAATCCCTCTCCTTTCTGTCTCCCTTATCTTCCTCCATCTTCACCTTTCTCTCCCTTTCACCTTCCCCTTTCTTGCCTCCTCATTTCACCACCCTGCTCTTTCTACATTTCTTTTTTTTGTACCCTCTGTACCCTATTCAGCTTGTGCAGCTGCAAAATTATCTGTCCAAAGATCTGCCTCTTTTCCCACTAATCCCTCCTTGCTTCCTTTGCTACCCCTTTCCACCTCCATCAACTCTGGCAACTGCTTTCAGTAATTGACTAGCAGTAATTAGTCTTTCCATGGCCACAGGACTTTGCATTTGGGTGTTTTTGTGTGTGAATGTATGTACTACTGCTAGTGTTTGAACGGAAGTGTGAATGCTGTTTTCTGTTGTGGGTTTCTGTGCATTTTCCCTATTTTAAAATATCAGTGAGTCACTAATGGAATCAGCCAACAAATATCTGGGTGTAACAAGTTGCTGGATAGCATTCCGCAAATGTTTAAATACTGATGAGAGGACTACTAATAGTTCCACACCAGAGGTATTGAAGGTCAGAAAATACAAACCCTATCATTACTCATCCACTTGACTGTGAGTAGGTTGTCAATGTTGAGGCATCCTGCAAAAGGGAGACAGAGATCAGGGATAACTCTTGATGTTGCACCCTTCCAACTAATCAACAGGTTTGAGGTACAATCTACAACTGAAACTGAAACTGAGGCAGTGAGACTTGCTTCACCTGTTAGGGAATCTGGAGTGTCCTGTCTCAGGTGGCTGCAAAAGTGAAGGGATATGAGTCTATTAATCAGTGGCAGTTCAAATGTATGGTGAATAATATTATGCATTACAGAAATGGCAGCAAGGGATTGGAAGTGTGTGTGCCCAGAGGCTTCATTTAACATGTTGAAGAAGCTATTCTGGTATACATTGAGGGAACAGGGTGCAACCAACTGCAGATTGTGGTACATGCTGAAACATACAATGTTTGTCACTCGGTCTCTGGCGTCATACTTGGATCAACTCATCAACTAGTGGAGAGGGTTGAGAGTACCAATCTTGCTCACATAGTTTCAATGTAACTCACAGTCTGCAGCATTGTCTCCTGAATGATCATGGCCCCCTTGTTCTGAATCAAGTAGAAGACTTGAACCAGAGACTGTGAAGGTTCTGTGACAAGTTAGACTGTGACTTGTTAGGCTGTGACTTTGAAGACTTGCTCCATAGGTTTGAGAGCTGTAAGGCATCCAGGTGTGCACTACCCAGACACACCAGTTAAGATCCAAAGAAATGCCTTCCACTAGTGGCAGTAAGTTGACAGTAATGAGATCTTCTGGGAAAATTCAAGCTTATACCAAAAGTACAGGGACATGGGTAATGGATGTGGTGTATTCATTGCAGTAGACTAGAATCTCAAACCCATCAAGACATAAATTGAAGCTGCTTGTGAGATTCTTTGAGCAAGACTTATTACCAACGGTGGGCATAAAATTATAATAATGTCCTTCCATCAACCACCAGAACCACTTCCTGACATAATTGAGAATGTTGAAGAAAACCTCAGTTCACTCATACATAAGTTCCCGAATCATACTGTAACCACTGGAGGAGAAATTAACCATCCAACAGTCAATTGGGATAATTATAGGTTTTTTAGTGGTGGGTGTGACATGGCATCCTGTGAAACATTATTAAATACCTTATCAGAAAACTACTTAGAACTGGTGGTTCATAGCCCCATTTGTTACGGAAACATGTTACATCTAATAGCAATGAACAGACCTGATCTCTTTGAAAAAGTCCACATCAAATTTGATATCACTGACCATGTGGAAGTTATAGCAATAATGAATACTGAAGTAAAAGAGCACCTAAATCTAGCAGAAACATTTATATGTTCAGCAAACTAGATAGAGAAGCAGTAGTATTATAACTCACTGATGAACTTGAAACTTTAAGCTTAGGACAAGAGATTATAGAGGAACCATGGCTCAAATTTAAAAGCATAGTTGATAATGCACTGGACAGATACATATCCAATAGATCAGTTCAGGATGGAAGAGATCCTCCTATACAGGGTGAGTCACCTAACGTTACCGCTGGATATATTTTGTAAACCACATCAAATAATGACGAACCGATTCCACAGACCAAACGTGAGGAGAGGGGCTAGTGTAATTGCTTAATACAAACCATACAAAAATGCACAGAAGTATGTTTTTTAACACAAACCTACGTTTTTTTAAATGGAACCAAGTTAGTTTTGTTAGCACATCTGAACATATAAACAAATACGTAATCAGTGCCATTTGTTGCATTGTAAAATGTTAATTACATCCAGAGATATTGTAACCTAAAGTTGATGCTTGAAACCTCCGACATTCAGTTGCGTGTTGTAACAATCACGGGCCATGGTCGGCGAGCAGCATCTGGAGGGACATGTTCATGATGACGACCGTGTTTACGAGTGTGGCTATAGTGCACTGTTGTGGTTTGGTCTAGCTGTCACAGTGTCCGCATGTAGCGCTTGCTGATATTGTTATTCTGCATTCGTCTCCGCACACAGACCAACTGTAGTACACCATGTTACCAGACGTCTGTGATAGTGTAGTGTTGTAGGAACTGTGACCATGGTGTATTCGAACTCTGAAAAGGTGGAGATGATACTCATTTATGGCGAGTGTCGATGAAATGCAGCTGAAGCCTGCAGGGTGTATGCAGAACGGTACCTGGACAGAGAGCATCCAACGTACCACACATTGCAAAACATCTGCCGCCAACTATATGCAACAGGCATGGTTGTATTACACAAACGGGTCCGTAACAGGCCCGTCACAGGAGAAGAGGGTGCAGTTGGCGTGTTAGCTGCTGTTGCCATGAACCCACACATGATTACACGGGACATCCGGTGGACTGAGTCAAAGTAATGTCATGCGCATACTGCATCATCACTGCTTTCACCCATTTCATGTGTCGCTACATCAGCAATTACATGGTGATGACTTTAATCATCGAGTGCAATTCTGTCAATGGGGATTAACAGAGAATGTGTTGCAGTTCTACCTGTTTACCGATGAAGCGGGTTTCACAAACCACGGGGCAGTGAAACTACGGAACATGCATTACTGGTCCATGGACAATCCTCGCTGGCTCAGACAGGTAGAGCGACAGCGACCGTGGACTGTAAATGTATGGTGTGGAATCATTGGTGACCACCTCATTGGTCCCCACTTCATTGCAGGGGCCCAAACAGTTGCAACATACATCGCATTTCTACAGAATGATATGCCAACATTGCTCAAAAATGTCCCACTGGAAACGCGGTGATGTATGTGGTATCAGCATGATGGTGCACATGCACGTTCCGCAATTAACACTAGGCTGACCCTTGACAGGATGTTCGACGGGCGTTTCATAGGACGTGGAGGACACATAAATTGGCCAGCCCATTCTCTTGATCTTACACCTCTGGACTTCTTTCTGTGGAGTACGTTAAAGGAGGATGCATACCGTGATGCGCCTACAACCCCAGAGGATATGAAACAACGTATTGTGGCAGCCTGCGGTGACATTACACCAGATGTATTGTGGTGTGTACGACATTCATTATGCCAGAGATGGCCACCACATTGAACATCTATTGGCCTGACATATCGGGACACACTCTATTCCATTCTGTAATTGAAAACGGAAACCACCTCACCCCTCGTGGTAATGTACATGTGCGTCAGTGAAAAAGACCAATAAAAAGGTGTTAGCATGTGGACATAATGTGCTGTTCCAGTCTCTTCTGTACCTAAGGTCCATCACTATTCCCTTTGGATCCCTACATAATTCGGTGCTCTCCGATACACACGATCAACAGCGGAGGAGTGGTACTCAAGCGTCAACTTTAGGTTACAATATCTCTGGATGTAATCAACATTTTACAATGCAACAAATGGCACTGATTACGTATTTGTTTATATGTTCAGATGTGCTAACAAAACTAACTTGGTTCCATTAAAAAAAACGTAGGTTTGTGTTAAAAAACATACTTCTGTGCATTTTTGTATGGTTTGTATTAAACAATTACACTAGCCCCTCTCCTCACGTTCGGTCTGTGGAATCTGTTCGTCAGTATTTGATGTGGTTTATGAAATATATCCAGAGGTAATGTTAGGTGACTCACCCTGTATATACAGTCACTGTAAAGAAACTTCTGAAGAAACAGAAACTACTGCACAAAGCAAAGGGCTATAGATTGAGAGATGCTGAATTAAAGACATTTGGCAGTTACAACAACAATGCTTGAAGTCTTCATTGACTACCTAGTAGAATAGTGTCAAAACATCTTTCACAAAGCCCAAAGAAATTCTAGTGGTATATAAAGGCTGTTAGGGGCACCAAAGTTAGTATTCAGTTATTTATGTACAAGGCACGACCTGAAATTGAGAGTTGTATAGCAATAGCTGAAATGTTTAACTCTGTTTTCAAATGTTCTTTTACAAAGGGAAACACAGGAATATTGTCTCAGTTTAATTTGCACACTAGTGAGAAGATGAGTGAAATAGATATCAGTATCAGTGATGCTGGTTAACAGCTGAAGTCATTAAAACTGAACAAAGACACAAGGCCCAATGGAATCCTTATTGGATTTTACACCAGTTTGTGGCTGATTTAGCCCCTTTGTTACCTATAATCTATCATAGAGCTATCAAACAAAAAACCATGCCCAGTAGCTTGAAGAAAGCATAGGTCACACCAGCCTACAAGAAAGTATCAGAAATGACCCACAACACTACCACCCTATGTCCTTGACAACTTTTTGTATAGAATCTTAGAGCATATTCTGAGCTCAAACATAATGTGGTACCTGAAAGAGAATTACCTACTCTGTGCATGGATTTTGAACACACAGATCATGTGAAACACAACTCGTACTATTCTCACATAGCATCCTAAACGCTGTGGATCAAGGCAGCCAGGTATATGCAGTATTCCTTGATTTCCAAAAATCATTTGACTCAGTACCACATCTAAACTAAAATAAAACTCAATCCAAACAGGCCTCAGAAGACCAAACAGTACTGACTGACTGCAATATCACCCTAAGCCAATAGGCATCATTGAAAATGGGTCTGGAGGAGCATATAGTCAGCACACAGCTCTCCCGATGGTTGTTAGTTTCGATGATCAGAGCCACTGCTTCTCAATCAGGTAGCTCCTCAATTGGCCTCACAAGGGCTGCATGCTCTCTGCTTGCCAACAGTGCTTGACAGACCCAGACAGCCTTCTGTCCCAGTTCTAGTCAAGTACGGCAGCACTTGACTTCAGTAAACTGATGGGAACTGGTATAACCACTGTTGCAAGGCTGTTGGCACCACACCTGTGCTTTTTATCAAAAGTAAAATCATTTGTGGCATCATACAACTGTGACTGGATTGATGAATTCTTGGTAGGGAGGATGCAGCATATTATCATGTATGGAGAGTCATCGACAAATGTAGGAGCAACTTCTGGTATATGCCGGGAAAGTGTGTTGGGTCCCTTGCTGTTCAAGTCATATATTAATGGTCTTATGGACAATATTAACAGTAACCTCATGTTTTTGCAGATGATGCAGTTATCTACAATGAAGTATATTCTGGAGAAAGCTGTACAAATATTCGATCAAATCTTGATAATATTTCAAAGTGGTGCAAAGACTTGCAACTTGCTTTAAATGTTGAGAGATATAAAACTGTGCATTTCATGAAGTAAAACAACATGATACTTGCTTATGGTGTTTCTGCCTCTTGTACACATCTTCCACAAGCCACTGCTCCTTTCTTCTCTGTTAGCAGAGGCAGATGTCAAAAGAAACTTTGTTATCTATTCACTTGGCAGGTTTTGCCTTTTTGCACTTTCTCTTATGCTGCATTGGTGTTACTTCACTTCACATTTGAAATAGAACTGCAGCTATATGTGTTCATGTTCAGCACATACAACTGCAGTTCTACTTACATTATCTGCAGAAAAAGTGGTTAAGGGAAATGTCAAACATGTTTACATTGCATGTGCTAGTAGAATTTTGCATAGACATGAAAAAATGTGCACTACTACAGTAAAGAACATCCAGTAATACTCTGGATTTTCAGCTAGTTTAAGAATTATTTGATGTATTACTAAGTCATAGTAAGTGCTGAGTTACCTCCAAGAGTGTAAACTACTTCTATATTATAGTATCTTTCTACATGGGTATTGATTATATGATTAAATATGAGGGTTGGAACTTCAATAGTGGAAACTATTTATTTACAGCTCATACAAAATAGATATATGTTTCAAAGTTTTGTTGTTGTTGTTGCTATGGTCTTCAGTCCTGAGACTGGTTTGATGCAGCTCTCCATGCTACTCTATCCTGTGCAAGCTTCTTCATCTCCCAGTACTTACTGCAACCCACATCCTTCTTAATCTGCTTAGTGTATTCATCTCTTGGTCTCCCTCTATGATTTTTACCCTCCACACTTCCCTCCAATGCTAAATTTTTGATCCCTTGATGCCTCAGAACATGTCCTACCAACTTATCCCTCCTTTTTGTCAAGTTGTGCCTCATACTCCTCTTCTCCCCAATTATATTCAATACTTCATCATTAATTATGTGATCTACTCATATAATCTTCAGCATTCTTCTGCAGCACCACATTTCAAAAGCTTCTATTCTCTTCTTGTCCAAACAATTTATTGTCCATGTTTCACTTCCATACATGGCTACACTCCTTACAAATACTTTCAGAAATGACTTCCTGACACTTAAATCTATACTTGATGTTAACAAATTTCTCTTCTTCAGAAATGCTTTCCATGCCATTGCCAGTCTACATTTTGTATCATCTCTACTTCGACCATCATCAGTTATTTTGCTCCCCAAATAGCAAAACCCCTTTACAACTTTAAGTGTCTCATTTCCTAATCTAATTCCCTCAGCATCACCCAGCTTATTTCAACTACATCCCATTATCCTCGTTTTGCTTTTGTTGATGCTCATCTTATATCCCCCTTTCAAGACACTGTCCATTCCGTTTAACTGCTCTTCCAAGTCCTTTGCTGTCTCTGACAGAATTACAATGTCATCGGCGAACCTCAAAGATTTTATTTCTTCTCCATGGATTTTAATACCTACTCCGAAATTTTCTTTTGTTTCCTTTACTACTTGCTCAATATACAGATTGAAGAACATTGGGGAGAGGCGACAACCCTGTCTTATTCCCTTCCCATCCATAGCTTCCCTTTCATGCCCCTCGACTCTTATGACTGACATCTGGTTTCTGTTCAAACTGTAAATAGCTTTCGCTCCCTGTATTTTACCCCTGCCACCTTTAGAATTTGAAAGAGAGTATTCCAGTCAACATTGTCAAAAGCTTTCTCTAAGTCTACAAATGCTAGAAACGTAGGTTTGCCTTTTCTTAATCTTTCTTCTAAGATAAGTCGTAGGGTCAGTATTGCCTCTCATCTTCCAATATTTCTACGGAATCCAGACTGATCTTCCCCGAGGTCGGCTTCTACCAGTTTTTCCATTTGTCTGTAACGAATTTGCATTAGTATTTTGCAACTGTGACTTATTAAACTGATAGTTCGGTAATTTTCACATCTGTCAACACCTACTTTGTTTGGGATTGGAATTATTATATTCTTCTTGAAGTCTGAGGGTATTTCACCTGTCTCATACATCTTGCTCACCATATGGTAGAGTTTTTTCAGGACTGGCTCTCCCAAGGCCATCAGTAGTTCTAATGGAATATTGTCTACTCCCGGGGCCTTGTTTTGACTCAGGTCTTTCAGTGCTCTGTCAAACTCTTCACGCAGTATCGTATCTCCCATTTCATCTTCATCTACATCCTCTTCCATTTCCATAATATTGTCCTCAAGTACATCGCCTTTGTATAGACCCTCTAAATACTCGATCCACCTTTCTGCTTTCCCTTCTTTGCTTAGAACTGGGTTTCCATCTGAGCACTTGATATTAATACAAGTGGTTCTCTTTTCTCTTAAGGCAGTATTTATCTTATCCCTAGTGAGGAAAGCCTCCACATCCTTACATTTGTCCTCTATCCATCCCTGCTTAGCCATTTTGCACTTTCTGTCGATCTCATTTTTGAGACATCTGTATTCCTTTTTGCCTGCTTCATTTACTGCATTTTTATATTTTCTCCTTTCATCAATTAAATTCAATATTTCTTCTGTTACCCAAGGACTTCTACTAGCCCTCGTCTTTTTACCTACTTGATCCTCTGCTGCCTTCACTACTTCATTCCTCAGAGCTACCCATTCTTCTTCTACTGTACTTCTTTCCCCCATTGCTGTCAATTGTTCCCTTATGCTCTCCCTGAAACTCTGTACAACCTCTGGTTCTTTCAGATTATCCAGGTCCCATCTCCTTAAATTCCCACCTTTTTGCAGTTTCTTCAGTTTTAATCTACAGTTCATAACCAATAGATCGTGGTCAGAGTCCACATCTGCCCCTGGAAAAGTCTTACAATTTAAAACCTGGTTCCTAAATCTCTGTCTTACCATTATATATTCTATCTGATACCTTCTAGTATCTCCAGGATTCTTCCATGTACACAACCTTCTTTCATGATTCTTGAACCAAGCATTAGCTATGATTAAGATATGCTCTGTCCAAAATTCTACCAGGTGGCTTCCTCTTTCATTTCTTAGCCCCAATCCATATTCACCTACTATGTTTCCTTCTCTCCCTTTTCCTACTCTCGAATTCCAGTCACCCATATTTTACCCAAGAGGACGCCATCATCATTTATCTATAAAGTAAAGCTGCATGCCCTCGGGAAAAATTACGGCCGTAGTTTCCCCTTGCTTTCAGCCATTCGCAGTACCAGCACAGCAAGACCGTTTTGGTAAATGTTGCAAGTTCAGGTCAGTCAATCATCCAGACTGTTGCCCCTGCAACTATCAAAAAGGCTCCTGCCCCTCTTCAGGAACCACACATTTTTCTGGCCTCTCAACAGATACCTCTCCATTGTGGTTGCACCTATGGTATGGCCATCTGTATCGCTGAGGCACACAAGCCTCCCCACCAACAGCAAGGTCCATGGTTCATGGGGAAGTTCTATGTTTTACTGACCTTTAAAGTAGTCACCAGCATTGTGTGTAACCCATTTCCAGTGAAAACTGTGACTGAAATGCACAATCTATATGAAGAAATGCCAATATTGAGAAGTTTTACTCATAAAAGTTTGCGATACTGAATTTAGCATAGTTACCACATACAGACATACATAAAACTTCTGATGAATGAACAGCTTCTGTGATAGACAATGGTCCTTTGTTAGCTTACAGCAACTTAAATTTGAAAAAAAAAAAAAAAAATACATATTGACAGAATACATAAAGGCTTGTTACAGTTATGATTGTGATAATTGTGTATTCACCTATGATTTGTTACAGGCACTGCCAACACCAAAAATGCCAACAAAGACATTGTTCTGTTTAACACAATTGTGGGTCTACAATCTATGCTTTCACATATGCCACTCCAGCTCATGTATCCTGTGTGTGTCATCAGAAGATATTGCTTCTACAGGTTCATCAAAAATTGCATCCTGTATCATGAAATTTAGTTCTTTTCCAGACTAGACTACGTGATCATTCAACATTATTTCATTATTACTGGAAATACCTATTTACCCAGTGGTTAAGGTTTTGGCACAATAGAAAACCAACTCCAAAAGAAAGATTACACACACATCAAAAAAGTTTTGCATCACCCCGGTTCCCAGAACTCCTGAAGATATACATTGACTGTGGATATTGTATCACAGACACAGTCCCTTGGACTGTTCAGATGTCACTAAACTCACCCGAGGATATAAACAACCATGCATGAGCAGCACCTATTAGACAGAGGGGGTCTGACAGCTGAACAGTTACAATCACACAAGAAGGGAGGTACATAGCTTGTGTTGTCTGTAGTTCACCCATGCCTAGACGGTCAATGATCATGTCCACATTGTTCCTTTGTGCCAGGAAGGGATACCAACAAGGGAAGTGTCCAGGCATCTCGGAGTGAACCAAAGTGATGTTGTTTGGACATGGAGGAGATACAGAAAGCCAGGAACTATTGATGACATGCCCAAGGGCTACAACTGCAGTGGATGACTACTACCTACAGGTTATGGGTTGGAGGAGCCCTAAAAGCAACGCCACCATGTTGAATAATGTTTTTTGTGCAGCCACAGGACATCGTGTTATGACTCAAACTGTGCGCAATAGACTGCATGATGCACAACATCACTCCTAACATCCATGGCAAGGTCCATCTTTGCAACCATGACACTATGCAGCATGGTACAGATGGACCCAACAACAAGCCAAATGGACTGCTCAGAACTGGCATCAAGTTCTCTTCACCAACAAGTGTTGCATATGCCTTCAACCAGACAACCATCAGAGACATGTTTGGAGGCAACCCAGACAGGCTGAACATATTAGACACACTGTGTGCAGTAAGGTAGAGGTTCCCTGCTGTTTTGGGGTGGCATTATGCGAGGCTGAAATCCGCTGCTGGTGGTTATGGAAGGTGCCGTAATGGCTGTATGATATATGAATGCCATCATCTGACTGATAGTGAAACCATGTTGGCAGCATACTGGTGAAGCGTTCATCTTCATGGATGACAATTTGCGTCTCCATTGTGCACATCTTGTGAATGACTTCCTTCAGGATAACAACATCACTCAATTAGAGTAGTCAGCATGTTCTCCAGACACAAACCCTATCGAACATGCCTGGGTTAGATTGAAAAGGGCTGTTTATGGATGACATGATGCACCAACCACTTTGAGGGATCCATGCTGAATCGCTGTTGAGGAATGGGACAATCTGGACCAACAGTGCCTTGATGAACTTGCAGATAATATGTGTACAGGCATGCATCAATGCAAGGGGATGGGCTGTTGGGTATTAGAGGTACCAGTGTGTACAGCAGTGGGGTCACCATCTCTGAAGGTCTCGCTCTATGGTGGTGCAACATGCAATGTGTGGTTTTCATGAGCAGTAGAAAGGGTGCAAATTATGTTTATGTTGATCTGTATTCCAGTTTACTGTACAGGTTCCAGAAACCTCAGAACTGACGTGATGCAAATCTTTTTTTTTATTTTTATTTGTGTATTTACACACCGGATCAGTAGTATAAGGCTGTGGAAAAAATCAGAGTCAAAGAACCAATTAAGCTCACTTGAATAAAAACAGAAGATTTCAGAGATGTTAAACAGTAAAATAGTAATGAGTGAAATTGCACTAACTTGATCATCCCTTCATGACTGAACTTCTTGAAGAAATACCATTTCTCTATCCATTTACATGGCTAATGCAGCTCGTGATGTTCTAGGAACATAGAGAGCTTCGAGAGGTCGAAACCTCTCTGGCATCTGATGGAGGAGAACATGCCATTGCTTGGTGAGAAATTTTTTTATCAATCCAGTTACTGACAGTTGTACTTGAATTGTTTTACTGCATAGAGAAATTTACAGAGCCCCCACACCATTACAATATTAAGAATGCAATGCCTCATTAGGTGCATAGCAGGGATATTGGTCTGTAGTTCTTTGGGTTATCTCCAGTCTTTCTGGGTTTGAGCACAGTGATTACTTTTGCTTCTTTCCAGATCTTGAGGAGAGCACCCATGCTGATACATTCTATGCAAAGTTTGGCAAGCCACCTTCATCCTAGCGTTCCCAGTTCCTTCAAGAGTTCTGGTAGGATCTCGTCAGGTGTGGCTGCTTTTCCTTCCTTCATTAGCTTCAGCGCCTGGGTAATCTCTTCTGTCTCCACTCTTTCATAGTGCTCATGTTGACTGGATTATTGAGTAATAAACTGTTCATGTGTTTGGAAAACTCTTTCTTTTTTTGTGCCTTTAGTTGGATTTTGGCAGTGTGTTTCAGGACAGCTGAAATCTCAGAAGTACTTTTGGCAAGAGGTGGCCTCTGAGATACTGTAGCACCACCTAATTTCCTCAATAGACCCCAGCTCTTCCTGCCAAAGTGGATGTCCAGCTGAGGGAGACAATGTGTATAATCTTGGAAACACTCAGGGCCACCCCTTGTGTCTGGCTCCCTGTCCTAGTAAACATAGAGCCCCTGAAATCAGGTGATCACAGCTAGCCCTAAGAACATACCATAAAATCCTAGACATCCTGGACCTTCTTATCCATGAAGATCTAACAGCTAAAAACAGTCTTAAATCCAGAACATCTTTCTGGAAAATTGGTGAAGAGCTTCAAGGCTTCAATTCAAAAACAACCTGCAGTTTGGTGGATGACCCCAACAAGAAGGTTGAAGGACTCAACCTCCCAAGGAAACTGTGGACAACTTTGAACTGTCTAAGAACAGGTATTGGCAGAGGTATTAGTAGAAGTAAGCAACTAATGAAGAAAAGGGGCCTGTCAGACAGCCCTGAATGTGAGTGTGGTGAAATCCAAACAATGGACGATTTACTCATGTGTGAAGTGTATGGATATGATGGTGATTTGAAAGACGTGCACAGACGCAGTGACTTGGCCTTAAAGTGGCTCGAGATACTTGTAATGTTATATACAAGAGCACCTTTAAAGAGTATATACCATAGCTGTATAAGTATACTGTAATTAATGTAAGAATGATTGCTTTTCTATGTGCTGAACGAGTAAATAAATAATTCAGTAAATACATAGAACATAAATAAATAGTGCTACCCCAAAGTCACATAAAACTTTTATCTTCATTTTGCTTAATATGGGAAAATTCCTGTATGGAATGACATATAAAACAAGGGGAATTCAATCACTCTTCTATAACAGACTGATGTTTGGCACATAGACACATGTAACAAAAAAACAGTGTTCAGTAGCTTTCAAATTCTGGCACTTTTTCTAGTAGAAAATATACACCTTTACGTGCAGAACTACACAGATGTTTGGGAGACTCTGTGGTTGTGTGTGTCAATGTGTGTATGTGCCACACATGTGGCTTAATGCTGACTACATGCATAGACTGTGCTCACTCCAGAGATATACCTGTTCTAGGTGCACAAGTGATTATTTAGCTTGACAGTTCCTCCTTCCCTCCTACTGTGAATATCCTCCAGTATGTGGATAATTTTTGTATTTATGTGTCAACTGACAGCTTGGATGAGGCAATTTGTAAGCTATTGAAGGCAACAAACATACAGATAATCCATTAAACAGTGTCAGGATAAAGATTACTCTGGAAATGTTGGTGGGCCTATTGTAATTGTTCCTGACATAAAATGAAGCTATAGGATCATTATATTGAATAATGATTGGAAAATACTGACCATTCACTGCTAAAAAGTGCAGAACACTGGACACTGTCACAAATTGGGAATTATGGATGTACAGCTTCATAGCTACAAAATGGTGTTATTATTGTAGTTATTATTATTATTTGTTCCTTTCTCAGGCGTTATGTCTGGTTAAAAATGGAAAGTGATTTGGACCGTGATCAAGCGTGACTTCCTTTTTACTGTACGGTATATGTTACATTGCATTTAGGAACTTTCAGGTAATTGAATATGTATCAATAATTACAGATTTCTGTAGTTGTATATATAAGTTTGGATGTATCTGTATTGCATTGATGTACTAGTGGATATTGTGTGGTATGATTCCTGTAGTTGACGGTATAATTGGTATAATGTCAACTTTATCCTGATACCACATGTCTTTGACTTCCTCAGCAACTTGGACATATTTTTCAATTTTTCTCCTATTTTCTTCTGTATATTTTTTGTATTGGGTATGGATATTTCGATTAGTTGTGTTAATTTCTTCTTTTTATTCGTCAGTATGATGTCAGGTTTGTTATATGGCGTTGTTTCATCTGTTATAATGGTTCTGTTCCAGTATAATTTGTATTCAACATTCTCCTGTACATTTTGTGGTCATACTTGTATGTGGGAACATGTTGTTTTATTGGTTTATGTTGTATGGCAAGTTGTTGATGTATTATTTTTGCTACCTTGTCATGTCTTATGGGGTATTCTGTATTTGCTAGGATTGTACATCCGCTTGTGATGTGATCTACTGTTTCTATTTGTTGTTTGCAAAGCCTGCATTTATCTGTTGTGGTATTGGGATCTTTAATAATATGCTTGCTGTAATATCTGGTATTTATTGTTTGATCCTGTATTGCAATCATGAATCCTTCCATCTCACTGTATATATTGCCTTTTCTTAGCCATGTGTTGGATGCGTCTTGATCGATGTGTGGCTATGTTGGATGATACGGGTGCTTACCATGTAGTGTTTTCTTTTTCCAATTTACTTTCTTCGTATCTGTTGATGTTATTTGATCTAAAGGGTTGTAGAAGTGGTCATGAAATTGCAGTGATGTAGCCGATGTATTTATATGAGTGAATGCTTTGTGTATTTTCCTAGTTTCTGATTGTTCCACAAAGAATTTTCTTAAATTATCTACCTGTTCATAATGTAGGTTTTTTATGTCGATAAATCCCCTTCCTCCTTCCTTTCTGGTTAATATGAATCTTTCTGTTGCTGAATGTATGTGATGTATTCTGTATTTGTGGCATTGTGATCGTGTAAGTGTATTAAGTGCTTCTAGGTCTGTGTTACTCCATTTCACTACTCCAAATGAGTGGGTCAATATTGGTACAGCATAACTATTTATAGCTTTTGTCTTGTTTCTTGCTGTCAATTCTGTTTTCAGTATTTTTGTTAATCTTTGTCTATATTTTCTTGTAGTTCTTCTTTAATATTTGTATTATCTATTCCTATTCTTTGTCTGTACCCTAGATACTTATAGGCATCTGTTTTTTCCATCGCTTCTGTGCAGTCGCTGTGGTTATCCAATATGAAATCTTATTGTTCAGTGTGTTTTCCCTTGACTATGCTATTTTTCTTACATTTGCCTGTTACAAAAGCCATATTTATATCATTGCTGAATACTTCTGTTATCTTTAGTAATTGGTTAAGTTGTTGATTTGTTGCTCCCAGTAGTTTTAGATCATCCATGTATAGCAAATGTGTGATTTTGTGTTGGTATGTTCCAGTAATATTGTATCCATAATTTAAATAAAATAGAAAGAAACTTCCACATGGTAAAAATATAATAAAAACAAAGATTCCAAGACTTACCAAGCAGGAAAGCGCCGGCAGACAGGCACATGAACAAAACACACAAACACACACACAGATTTACTAGCTTTCGCAACCGATGGTTGCTTCTTCAGGAAGGAGAGGGAAAGATGAAAGGATGTGGGTTTTAAGGGAGAGGGTAAGGAGTCATTCCAATCCCGGGAGCGGAGAGACTTCCCTTAGGGGAAAAAAAGGACAGGTGTACACTCGCACACACACACACACACACACACACACACACACACACACACACACACATATCCATCCGCACATACACAGACACAAGCAGACATCAAGCAGTACATAAACCAGTAATTGTAACTCTTCCATAGTTGTATTTTCATTTATTTTGTTGTGTATGATTGTGTTGATAGTGGTTATTGTTCTTTCAACTTGTAGATTATTTGGTGGTCTATGCAAGAATAGTCTAATGTCTGTATTTGTGTCTTTGTATTCTATATATGTCAGCTGAAATTTTTTTTCTATATCTAACATGTGTGTCACTTCGTGTTCTATTTGTTCTTGTTCTAGTGGCTGTCTTAAGATTTCATTTTCCTCTGATTGTTTAATTGATGTGTGTTGTTCTTTGTTTGTTTGCTCTGGGATGTTTGAGTCCATTACTGTATTTTCTTCTTCTTCTGATTGCACATTATTTTGTTTCAGTATTTGTTGTATTTGTTGTGTGATGTTTTCTAATTCTGACTGGGGTGTCCTGTTATTTTTGATTATTACACAGATCTGATCAGCTAGTCATTGTTCTGTTAAAAATTTTAATTCTGAGTATCAGGCAATAAATGTTGTGTATATTTGTGATCTGTATCCAGTTGTGTTGGTTCCTAAGTTTGTTTCTTGGTAACAACAGAACATGAGGTGTCGGTTAACTTCATCTGACCATCTCATCCTCTGTCATTGTTTTCCTTCTAGAGTGGTTGCAGGAAGCATATCCTGCAAAACACCTCTATTTGGATTTAAATCATTTTCCATGGGGCTAACAGTGTCGTTACCATTGTGGACGGGCATAGGGTTCAAGAGTTGTCCCTGACCATGACAGCGCTTGTCCAAGGCTTCATTAGTTCTGTCCTGAACCAACTAATCACACTATTAGTGGTTTGTTCTTTTTGTCGCTTTTTACGACTGGCAGAACATACTGGAGGCCTATTCTTTTCCTGGGCCTCCACGAGGGTTGTTA
Organism: Schistocerca gregaria; assembly: GCF_023897955.1. Taxonomy (NCBI): domain Eukaryota; kingdom Metazoa; phylum Arthropoda; class Insecta; order Orthoptera; family Acrididae; genus Schistocerca; species Schistocerca gregaria. The sequence continues at coordinate 401,221,179 of NC_064927.1, read as the reverse complement.
TTATTATTATTATTATTATTATTATTATGCATTCTGCCTGAAGGCAAGCCTTCACACAATTGCTCTTAATGTTCTTCTGTCTTCTCTTCATTTCATTTCCACATAGCTTCCAATGTTTTTAATGGCACTGGCCAGCTTGTATCTTCCTTTCTTTCATTCTTCTCCCACATATTAATCATTACAGTACTTTCCGCATCACGTAATAGTCTCATAACAACATGTAACCAGTTCGATTGTTTTCTCCTTATAATTTCCAGTAGTCTTATTCTCTTCCCTATTATTTCCAGCACTTCTTCACCATTCACTCGCTCTACTCAACTAATCCTTTCCATCCTCCTCTGCATCCACATCTCAAATGATTCCAACCTCCTTTTGCACTCTCTTCTTAATGTCTAAGTTTCAGGTGCATAGAGTGTCACATCCTAGACAAAACACATAGTTAGCTTCTCCTGAGGCTTTTTTATGTATCTCTGAACACAATAAGTTTCTCTTTTTACAGAAAACTTCTGTAGCTACCATATTATGAGCTTCAAACTCCTTGTGACACCTTATATCTTCCATTATCATGCATAATATGTATTTCAAAGCTATCACTTGCTTAATTTTAATTTGTCTTATCTTAAAATTAAACAATGCAAAATGCAGGATCAAAAGAACAGACAGCTACTCACCATATAGAGAAGGTGCTGGCTGGCAGCCAGGCACAAAGAACAGAGACTGCTAGTTATTATTTAGCTGTTGGACTAAATTCTTTCTTAGATGTAGACAAAGTGCATATATAGTCACATGTATAACTCACATACAGATGGTCACTGTTGTCTCTGAGCTTCAAGGCCAATCTATCTATGACAGTGTCTCAAGCGGGGAGAATAAATATGAGACAGGGGTGAAGTACACCATACTGGTTCACTGGTAGAATGGAAGGCATGTGTAGGGCTTGAGTTGGAGTGAAGAAGGAGACAGGCAGCTGTAATACAGATACTAATGAAATGGGTTACAGAAATGAAGGATACATTACACACAGAGTTCCCCCCTGTGTACACCAGTAAAAATGATATTGATGGGAAGAATCCAAGTGGCACAGGCTGTGAAGCAGTTGACTAAGTCAAGTACTTTGTGTTGGATGGCAGGCTTAGCAATTTGGGGGACCAATTGCCTCTTGGCCACAGTTTGGCAGTGGCCATTCATGTGGACATACAGCTTGTTAGTTACCATGCCCAAACAGAAAGCCACATAGTGGTGGCAGCTAAGCTGGTAGACCACCTGACTACATCACAGGTGGCCTTGCCACTGATGGGGAAGGAGATGCCTGTCATAAGACTGAAGTAGGAGGTAGTGAAGAGATGTGGGATTGATGTTGCATTTAGGTGTATTGCAGGGATGTGACCCATGGGTAAGGCATTGGGAACAGATATGGGGAAGGGTCGTACATAGTGAGTGGCAGAATACCATGCAGGGAGGATAGTGGAGAGGATATCTCACATATCAGGGTCCAATGAGAGGTAGCCAAAACCCCAGCAGGGAATGTGATTCAGTTGATCCAGTCCTAGGTGGTATTGAGTCACCAGGGGATGATCTTATGTGGGCACTCAGTGGCTATATGGGAGTTGGTTGTTGACTGGGGATGTATGGCACAGAACATCTGTGTCTAGTCAAGGTGGGGAGAGTAATTTTTGTGGGCATGACCATTAACGAACTGTCCAATCACATGAATGGTCAGCACCAAACTACAGCCAAGATACAGCTGGACCACCCAGTTGCTGAGCATGCCACACTGCACAATGTGATTAACTACAGCCTGTGGCATCTGGATTATTCCCATCAAAACCAGATTTTCTGAATTGCACATGGGAGGGGATAACGCTCCTTGAAACATATCTTTGGTTCCCATAACCCCATGGTCTCAACCTTTGCTGGTTAGTGTCTGAAAACGACAGTGTCCATGTGTGTGTGTGTGTGTGTGTGTGTGTGTGTGTGTGTGTGTGTGTGTGTGTGAGAGAGAGAGAGAGAGAGAGAGAGAGTGTGTGTGTGTGTGTGTGTGTGTGTGTGTGTGTGTGTGTGTGTGTTGTATCTGTTTGAGGCAGCAGACAAATACTATTTGAGGTGTGTCATTAATAAGCACTTTAAAAGTGTTGGTACGCCATGATATGACTCTGTGCGGGTCCAAGTATGGAGGTCTGAGTCAGGTCGGACGGTGTCATCGCACACCATGTGAGAGCATGACGACAAGTCCTTATGCAGAAATATGGGAGGGAGTGAGTGCAGTCAAGGACGAGGCATGCGAATGTTAACTCCTTAACATGCCCGACAAATGTCGAGTCACAGATTTGATCTGGAAGAAGTGAAGGCTTGACTAGCTCTGCTGGGAGTGTGAGGGGTTCTCCATACAGTGCTTCTGCCAGGGACATGTCAAGGTCCTCTTTGTACACGGCCCGAATGCCTAACATTACCTGTGGTAAGGAGTCAGCCCACTCACCTTCGTTCACATCAGGGAAGCTTTAAGCATTTGGTGCCAGCGTTCGACAAGCCCATTGCTCTGGGGGTGGTTTACTGTAGTCCTAAATCTTTTCACCCCACACAGTACACAAAGCTGTCGAAGAGGATGGACTTGAACTGGCAGCCCTGGTCAGTGGTGATAGAACATGGGCAGCTGAAGCATGAGATCCACATTAATAAAGGGCTTGGGCCAATGTGTCAGCTGTGATAGTAGTGAGAGGAATTATCTCTACACAGAGAGTAAACCTTTCAACGGTGGTCAGTATGTAACAGAAGGGGCCCGAGGGGGGCTAAGGGTCCAACGATATCGATTTGTATGTGCTGGAATCTTCTTTTTGCCACATCGAACATACTCAGGGAGGGCTGTGCATGACATCCCACTTTTGCATGCTGACAAGCTACACATGCTTGCTCCCAACTGTGACATTGTTTTCTCACCCCAGGCCAAATGAAACATTCAGATACTATACATGGGGTGGTGTGTGTGCCAAGGTGTGGCAAGTCATGGATATTATCAAAAATGTCCCAGTGGAGAGGTGCAGGAATCACCGGATGTATGTGTCCTGTTGAAATGTTGCACCAGACGGGTGATGAAAACCCAGGGGATGCTCATAACTCTAGTTTGCGTCTTGTTTTAACATCAGAATGCAATGCAGCGAGTTCAGTATCCTCTGTTTGCAATTTAGGGAAGTTCACTGAGGTCCAGTTGTGAAGATAAAACCGACACACAAGATAGAAGATGGGCAATGACATTGTCTGCCCCTCTGACGCAACGTATGTCATTTCTAAACTGACATATGAGGTCCATATGCCAAAAACGTCTCAGGGATGAGTCCTTGCTTGAGTTATGGAAAGCGTATACCAATGGCTCGTGGTTGGTAAATACCACAAGATGGTGACCTTTGATATCGTCTTGGAATATTTGGTAGCAGCGTAAATAGCAAACAGTTCCCAGTCACAGGTAAACCATTTACATTGGGAAACGGACAGTTTGTGGGAGTAAAACAGGACCGATGGATTGCTGAAGGACCGCCCCCACTGCTGTATCTCTCATATCTGTAGTAAGCAAGATGGGAGCATCAGGAATGGGGTGAGTGAGCATAACATCCATCTGTAAAGTGGAGTTTAGGTCATCAAATGCGTGATGCATATCTGGAGTACACATGACCGCCCGAGACACTGAAGTGTTTTTCCTGTGAGGGCACCCATCAGTGGGGCTTGTATGTTGGCGGCATGGGGGATGTGTTTGTGGTAGTAATTTACCATCCCAAGGAAATGGCAGAGGCTCGGAAAACATGTGGGCAAAGGCACCGTACTAATGGCCTCGGACAGTTCGGGTAGGGGGCAGATGCCGTCGGCAGAAACCCAGTGTCCCAGAAAAGTGATACTAGTGTGGTAGAGTTGTGACTTAGCATTGTTCACTGCAACACCGTTTGCTTTTAATAGTTGGAACACTGTATTTAAATGGAGTTCATGTTCCTCCAGGGAGTAAGAAAATATTAACAAGTCATCCAGGTATGCAAATGCAAAGTTCAGTTTTTCAAAAATGAGTTGATGAACTGTTGCCACATCTGTGCAGCATTTTTAAGGACAAATGGCATTTAAAAAAATCGAACAGGGTGATGATAGTGATTTTTTCAACGTCCTCCAGTACCATTGGTAGTTGGTGGTGCACCTTGTGACAGTCGATTACAATGAAAATTTGTGCCCTGTGCAATTGGGAAGCAAAGTCTTGAATATTTGGGATGGGATAATTATCTAGAATTGTTCTAAAGTTAAGCACCCAATAGTCACTGCAGAGGCAGAAAGCATCATCTTTCTTGGACACCAAATGAATTGGTGATGACCAACTACTAGAAGAAGGGCGAATAGTCTTACTATCTAAAAGTTCCTGAATAATAGCTTTGGCGTGTTTAAGTTTTTCTGGATTTAAGCGCCTAGCCTTTGCACATACCAGTGGACCTTCTGTGGTATTGATTTCTGTGGAAAGTACTGTTGTTATTGTGAACACTGATGGGGATGATGGGCCTGCACTTGATGCAGTATGACTAATCTGTAATGCACACACTTGTGTGTCCCAGGCCAGTTGGTCAGCTGCAGTGGCTGTGATCCACTGGCAGTCCTTCTCATGGAGCTCGGTGGTGTACTTGGTAGTGTCGTGGGCACAGCTTCTGTCCAGCAGTAGAAACGTCATGCCACGTCAGATGCGAGAAATCAGTGCAGGGGTTGGTAGCATGGCTGTGTGTGATGGCTGATCACACTTTAATCCTCAGATGTTCAAAAGTAAACTATTGTAGCAGTATGCTGACGTATGCCTGTAAATTGTTAAAGAGGCTTATCAAAAGTTAACCAATAGTGAACTGGCCATATAACTGTGTGATATTGGGGAGTTGTGAACAGTGAAAGTAAAGAACTGTGAAATGCAACTGTGCAACCATCAGCTACATCATTTACAGTAGTCAGTGTTGAACTTCCACCCTCCATTTTTCAGCCAGTACAACAACACAGTACATCAGCACCAAGGACAATCAAGGAAGAAATGAAGCAGGTGAACATTACATATGGTGCCCTTGCACATGAGTAACTATTGCATCTGGTCACAGTAAACTAGGACTCATGAACTTTTAACAGTGAACTCAAGAGTGGTTTACAGTACAGTGATCTTAACAAAGGAAGTGGAACAGCCAATCAGTGCATGTGTTTCATGGCCACAGTGGGTTCTATGTAAGCAGCCACTTAGTACTGGGGCAGTCAATCAGCACACAAATGGAAGTATCACTGAGAAAATTAGAACTTGCAGCAGCCCTTCAGATGATGAATGGAGATGACAACCACAACCACAGCAGCAGCAGCAGTAGCACCAATAGAAGATTAAGACTAAGGTAATTCAAAGCAAAGAAGAGATGACTAGCTTAAAGGATGAACTGAAGAAAGAAATGAAAAATAAAATTAAGGTAGTCAGCTCTAATCTTACATAATTAAATAAGAAGGTTTAGATGGTAGTTAAACATTGTGATAAAAAGGTAAAGAATGTAGTAAGTAATACTAATGAATAATTAACATTAACAAGCAGTAAATGTGTAGAACCAAGAAGGAAGCTTTGTGGTGACTGTAGTTGGAAGATAGATGCTTCTGAGGAACAGTGTAAAGATGACCTCAAAGCAGCCAGGAAATTTTGTACTGCAAATAGGGCTAAACTTGAGAACCAAATCGATCAGATTAAAAATGATTTAGAAACAGAGGTGGAAACCAAGTGTGCTGTAGTAGTGAAGAAAAAAATGGTAAAAGTAAATAAAAATGTAGATTCAAAATTGGCTGAAATAGAGAAAAAGACAGAAAAGGTACAAAATCTAAAGACATAGAGTATGCAGTGTTCTAAACAGTCCTTCATTTGTTAGCTACAAGAAATTTAATTATTTTGAACCATAAGGGGAAGTGCATCCACTGGATTTCATTAGGGATTTAATAATTTGCCTGAAACATAGAATGTCAAACAGAAAATGTCATTTGTGAGAGCTTTTTGAAAGGGGATGCTTATGGATGGGCAGCTCAGGTAGCTGATAGTTGTACTTAATGGCATAGCTTTAAGAAAGCATTTTTAGATGATTATTGGTCCAAAGAAAAGCAGCAGAGAATTTTGAGTGAATTTTGGGGAGGAGAGAGACTTGATTCCAGGAGGGGTTCTGTGAAAAGTTTCTGTCAGCTCTGGATAAAGAAGCTGAAATATTTGGACAAGGAGCTATGTAGTGAATCAATAATTATGGGTTTAGAAACTAAGTTGCATCAGGAAGTTAGAGAATTGCTTGTACCTGCATCTAAGAGTAATATTAGCGATTTCTTGAATTATTTTGGTAAAGTGGGGAGGATGAAGCCTTCAGTGGAAGATCGTAGGAGGAATTTTGATAACAATAATCAACCAAGAAGAGAATTTCAGAAAAATAGGATGAAGAGGACTAATTACAGTAGAAATTCAAGGAATGGTTGGGTGGAGGATAGCCACAATGGGCACAGAATTGGTAGGAGAAATTTAAGTAACAGAAATGGAGGAGATGATTTTAATTCTGTATCAAACCATTTAAACTACAAGGTGTACAACTTTGCTGATAGGTGGCAAAATGGTAAGTAGCACTCGAAAGAAACAGACCTTGGTCAACATAACTTCATTCAAACATTAGTAAATTTGTGTCTCCATTATAAAGTTGTTCTTGATTCACAATGTCAGTTTACGTGCCTAATTCTCATCATTTGTCAGAGGTGTTACTGTTTTGTTTCAATATGAAGAAAACAGCAGCTGAGTCTCATTGAATGCTCTCATGTAAGTATGGTAAGGATGCTATTAGTGAAAGAACAGTGATTATAATATCATAGACCAGCATAGTGGTGGAAGAGAGAATGTTTTCAAAGATGTAGAATTGGAGACACTGCTGAGTGAAACTTGTGTTAAACTCAAGAAGAAATTGCAGGATTAGTGGAAGTGACACAGCATGAAATTTTGAAATGTCTCAAGGCTATGGGCATGATTCAGAAAGAAGGAACTTGGGACCCGTGTGAGCTGAAACCAAGAGACATTGAACAACGTTTGTGTGTTTGTGAACAGTTGTTTCAGAGGCAAAAAACGGAAGGGATTTCTGCATCACATTATGACCAGGGACGAAAATGGGTTCATTATGATAACCCTAAATGCAAAAAATCATAGGGCTATCCCGGCCATGCTTCCACATTGATGACCAAACTGAACTTTCATGGCTCCAAGATTATGAATTTGGTGGGACCAGCTCGGCGTCATGAACTATGAGGTGTTAAAACCAAGGGAAACAATCACAGGTGCTTGTTATCAAACACAATTAATGCTCACATTGAGAGGCACAATAAAGCGATTTTGCAACACAACAACACTGAGAGGCACAATAAAGCGATTTTGCAACACAACAGTGCTTGACCCCATGTTGCAAAAGAGGTCAAAATATACTTGGAAACATTAAAATGGGAAGTCCTACCCCACCCACCATATTCTCCAGACATTTCTTCCTCTATTACCTGTTTAGATCAATGACACATGGACTAGCTGACCAACACTTCCGATCTCATGAAGAAGTCACAGATTGGATTGATTCAAAAGATGACCAATTTTTTCAACGCAGGATTCATACACTGCCTGAAAGTATAGTTTCAGTAACTATTATTGTGATTATATATAAAGGCCCAATTTTTGGTCCCAAGACAGTCAGTCCATGGCCGAGTTTCAGACAAGAAACCTGTGTTGGTTAGAACAACAACAACGCTTCAACTTAACCACGAAATATGTGTAACACAAATGGTCTGTGTATTAAAACAACAGAAGTGTCTATTTTATTCTGCAGGAACTGCGTGCTTATGTTTTTACTTCTCATAGATGTTCAACGGTAAACTATTATAGCAGTGTGCTGACATACACCTACAGACTATTAATGAGGTTTATCAAAAGTTAATCAATAGTGAACTGGCCATATAACTGTGTAATATTGGGGGGTTTTGAACAGTGACAGTAAAGAACTATGAAATGCAACTGTGCAGCTGTCAGCTACATCAGTGTTGACCTTCCATCCCCCATTTTTCAGCCAGTACAACAACACAGAGCGCCAACACCAAGGACTATATAAAAAAAAAAAAAAAAAAAGCTGGTGAACGTCATGTAACCTGTTTAAAAAGTTGTAATTATTTTTGGAATCGACTACTTCTGTTGAGGAAAAGTCATGCTAGGTGATGGTGTCCCTATTTCAAAATCCCTATCACAAAATTTGGAAACAGTGTGTTTACAATACATATTTTGTGACAAACTATAAGGTTTCCAAATGGTGTACAAAATGTTGCCAAAAGATAGGATACAGATGTATAGAAGTATCTGATACATAACACATTACAGAAAACATAAGAAAAATATCTACTATACAAGTCATAATTTTACATATATCAGGACATGCCACTCAGATTTTGCAATCTGTGCAACATACCATCCCAAAACAAATAATACAAAGTCAAAAGTATAACATTAAAACACTAAACTATAGGAATAAATTGATAGGCAATGTAAATTACTAGAATCACAAATTGCAAGTTTACAATCATAAAATCACACCTTCCAAATCCTCAAAAGAGAAGAGCAAAAATTCAGAGCTTAAGTGTATGACTAGTTATCTGACTCGAGGAACTCACGACAACGGGTACAGACCGCAGGAATATACTCAATCACGAGAAGGAATAAAGCATAAAATCAATCTGCCCCATAAAACAGGCTATTTAAGGATATGTTGACTCGTGAAAGGGCAAAATAATGAATAAGTATTAGGGGCAAAGCTTACGATGTGGGGACTGACCCATGAATCCAAATCACACTGGGTTTCGGCACCACAAAATGAATAAGGCTTGTAATCATACCAATAAGTTCAATGATATGTAAAGAGTAATTATAGGAAGTGTCTAGCCTCAGTCAATAGTTGCATGCTCTCCTTGAGTGCACACATGCAGTCACAGTGACCATGTTTACCCAAAACAGAGTTAATCGTGAGTCTGCCTACAACTCAAGTTCCAATCAGATACAATATTGCACTACTCGGGACAAATACAGGTTACAGAATCACAATTAGCTTTGAATGATGACATAATCAAGTAGCTTGAGGACTAATATCAGTGTATGGAATCAGATATGTATTTATTTTGTTACATTGTTTGTTTTAGTAAATGTCTTTCACACTATTTGCTTATTGTTCATACAAACTAACCTGCATACATAAATGCCTACAAGATTCATTTACAACTGATAAAAAAGACAATACTGATTTAAAGTTATATAATGTATTTGGAAGTTAATCCCCTTGCTTGAAAAAACATACATTTTATGTGAAATAACACTGTCTTTGAGAGTCTTGGCTAACATTTTACAAATCTCAGTCATGACACTGATGTAGTACACAGATGCTTGAGTACATCACTCAGCACCTATGATCTCTTGTAAGTAGACTGGTGCAGCAGGGAACAGCCATACAGCAGGGTGAGGAGCAGATTCACCCACATCTTTCAGTTTCCTCCCTAGAGTTCTCATCATATGTTCCAATGGACAGGTAACTTCCTGTCTAGAATTCACATCAAATCCTGAAACATTGTTTTGTGTACTAAATATTCTGTTTAATACTTTCTTCACATCACATCAATTTGTATTGTAAAAATAATTATGTAAGATTTACATCAAATGAGATTAAAAAGTGTTCACATATGAAAGATTAATAAACAGTGCTAAATGACATGAAGAAAATGAACTAATAAGGTGATGCACACAGATACACTAAAATACTATTCCTAATTTTTACAGTATTAATTATGGACATTGTCCCATTTCAAAATTGTTGAAGGCTCTACTCATTTAGTCTCATAACATATATATATCAAATTCTAAGGCACAAATCTATCAGAAAATATGATTATGTAGTGTATCATAGATTTAAATTAAGTTGATATCATCTGACATACTACATTCCCAACAAACAAAACACAGTTATATAGTCTTATGAATCTGTAAATATAGTATATATTCTCTTTCAGACTAGGAGTCATTATGCATCCATGTTCAAATCTTATCTTCTATACTAAAAGTGTACAGTACTTGATATTCTACCAATTTGCCTTGCTTACTAGTAGCACTTCTTATCTTTACACCTACAATAGGCATTTCCATAAAATTCTTGCTATACGTAATCTTGATTCTGAATTGTTCAGACAAACCAGATATCGGGCTATGTCTGCCAGTCAAACAGTTATCTTCCCACTGATCAATATTAATCTTAATGTAAGGACACCCAAAAACAGAATCATCATCTCTGTTATTAGACACTTCATGCAAAAGATCACATTCAATTTCATCAAATACTACATCCACACTGTCTTCACAGGGTTTTATAAACTTTGCGTGTATCACAGCATTACTTTGGTTACTCATGTTGTCAGGTAAAGATTGAATACAGTGAATGGATTCCATAGCACAACCAACATCACTTATTACAGAAGAAACACAAAACATATTAGAACGTATTACTGTCACAATTACACTTCCTGCTTAGATCTTCTTTCACTTCATTCTACCTATTTGGATACAAGTTTTGACTAACGATGGCTAACTTAATCCAGAATGCATATTTATCTACATTATCATCAATTTGGTCCCAAACTAATTTCAAAAAGTTTTCACCTTTATTCTGTAAGCTTACATATAATTCACCTTTACTTTTTGGATCATTACTGTGCATGATATCAATGAAAAACTGCTTTGACTGGACTGGTATTCCATGATTCTCACTTACATAATCACATACATCACATACCTTATCTGTATTGTCTACAACATTACTCTGAAACTTCATTACTTTTAAATTCCAAAATACCTGATACTCATCATCATCATTGTTATCATCATCATGATCATCATCATATTCGTCCAAAATTACTTAATCAATAACATCATTAACACCCTGGCTCATCTCCACTAAAGTCACTTACCTCAGTTACATTCATTTCCAATAAGCTATCAGTCTCAGTCGTGAAAATTAGAGAATTTGAAATAAACACATAAGCACTCGGCATACCAAAAATCAGTTAAGACAAATGAAGATGATGATAATACCAGGCTCCAATGGTGCTGCTGTCTCAAAGGGTTGAGGTGTCTCAAAGGTTGGGGTCAATGGAAGCGTCCGATCCGACCCATGACGTAAGGGTGCTGTGACATCACGACAGCACGAAGTTAAGTTTATGAGTGTTTTGTGTTTTTAGATGTCATCTTCTTGCAGTTGGTGGTGTCCTCTGGTGGTGTGTGTATGGTCCGCATGTTATGTGGTGTATTGCGTTCATTTGGGTGTCGGTGCTTGAAGTGTGCAGTTATCATTCGTAACTGTTATAGAAGAATGTAAATTAGTTTCCATGAGTTAAGAATTAAGTTTCTGTTGTGTTTATGTCATTGTGGTGTTGTACGATGTTATCAGTTTGCTGTTTGTCTTGCGGTAAGTAGTTTAATACAACTTGTGGCTTCTTTTGTTAGGTATGAATATGACGTCTCAATTTAATAATGTGAGATGGGGGGATGACATCTTGTCCGTCATTAAGTCTCTGCAATTTTTTGGGCTTGTGGCGGAGATAGTGAAATGCGGCGTATACAAGCAGTATATGCAAGCTGGGGGTTTGTTATGGTTGTGTGTATTTTTTTCTTGTTTGTGTATGTATGATTTTGTGTGTGTGTGTGTGTGTGTGTGTGTGTGTGTGTGTGTGTGTTTGTGGGTGGGTGTGTGTGTATGTGTGTGATTGGTGTGCCTGACATAATGTATGGCGTGGGAGCTTTTTGTGGTAAGTAGTCGTTTTGTTTGGGTCTATTTTTCACATGTTATGGTATTTGGTAGGGTTTTCACTCATTGTTGGGTCAGCGCTATTTACTGCATGTGTTGGTGGTTGATGTTTTGGTATCGGCACTTGTGATTTATGTATCTTAAGGAAAGTACTCTATTTCAATTTTTTGGTATCATCAGTTGTATTTGAGCCATATAGTTCATGGGAAGTGACTGATTCCAATGTGTCATCGTAGCTATGTGTGTTTTGGTATCGTGAGCTGCTGTTGACCTTTTTAGTTGTTGGTATCGACAGTTGCAGTGTAATTATAATTGTTGGAATAGTTGGTTTTTATTTTGTGGTATCGACAATTGCGGTTGAGGTATGTAGCTGATGGGAACTGATTCCTGTCGATATTGTAAGTGTAGCATAATTGGGGAATTTTGTAGTGTTTTTATGTCGTCGTTTTGTGTGGGTTGGGATCGTAGTGTGTGTCTGTATGTGTTTATATTTAGTTTGTCCCCACTCAAAAACTCCTAATTTCCCGCGCTCATACCGTTAGTTTGATTATATTTTTGGAAGGAGATGTGTGTGTTGGTTTTATAGGTGTTTTCGTGTTTGTTGTATTTATGTAATGACATCATAGGCGCCATTTTGAAGACGTTGAGAATGGTCGTATCCGCCATATTGGTGACGTTGTGGGCCAAAGCAGACAGGTGGAATCGGACGCTTTTGGGGTTGCTGTTTGAAAGGGTCGAGTTGTTTCAAAGGGTGAAGGTCAAATACACGATGAGGGTAGACTTACAGAACATCGGTATTATAGTTATAAATCATCGCAGCTGTGTTGGGAAAGAACCAGGGCTCCAAACGCTCGCAGGAAGCAGTGAAGCACTACTAGCTGCAGGTATCGAAAGCTGGCTAAAACAGGAGTAAGCTCAGCCGAATTTTTTACTAAGGGCCTGAAAGTATTCAACAAGGATAGATGACATTCAATTAATAGTGGTGTATACTCGACAATCGGAAAAAATAATAATCAGTTCCTTTCATCGATCTCGCTGCTCTGTTTTCGTTCTACTGAAAGATTTAAGCAAAATTTCAGTCTCATTTCGAATAGATACTGACTCATACAAACAAATATGGTTCGTGGTGGCTGCAATCTACCCTGGATATGTTGGTTGAAATACATGTCCGTAATAGTGCTAAATGATTTCCTCGGAATTTATTTTGAGCACATAGTTCAGCAGCGATAATAGGCCAGAATTCTCAGTGAGAAACAGTCCTGAAGAAATAGAGAGCATCATGATGGATAGAGGAATTGGTGACTACAAGATTGCTGTATCGAAATTGAATACCGTAACATCAAAATACTACAAAAAATAAACACAAAAATATTTATTTAACACGACAGATCGAGTTCGCTTGTATCTTTCCAAAGAGACAGTCTCCATTTTTTCCATAGTGTCCTTTCTAATGTTTGTTAGAGTATCGCGTAAAAATTAAATTAAATCGGTTAGCAACTTTTCGAGATTTTTTGAAACAACTTATTCCCTTCATATATTAGCATAGATCTAGGAGACAATTTGAGCAGCCCTCTTAGACTGTAAGTAATACTGCTGTTTACCGTTTAGTAATGTCATCAGAGCATCGAATGGAATTGCAAAATGATTTAAACAAGCTATCTACATGGTGCAAATAGTGGCAATGGGCCCAAAAAATAAATCGTACATGAATGGGAGCAAGACCACCTGTAGTTGGTCTTGATAGGAGAATGTTTCAACTGCAGGATAGTGTGACTTGGAACGCACAACGTTTTGTGGTCGGTTTTGTAGTCTAATGAAGGAATACGCTCTAAAGACCTCCATGTGCAGTTTCAAGCATTTTCTGCTGTTTTTGTTGTGAGACATGAGCTTTTGTTTTGTGTAGTATTTGTAAATATTTTGAGTTCTGCGCTTTAAGTACTGTTTAATATATTAATCCCATTTGGAAGATATTGTTAATTTTTCAGTTATAGAATTGTGTGTCACATAAAACTGCGTGTATTTCTAAAAGTGGTTGTAAACATTATGATTACCCAGATGGCACAGTAAGTCAGTTTCAAACATGTTTCCAGATGTAAAGTTCACGCATATAAGCTTGATCAAAGCTGTAATATTCAGGCCTGTTAGTTGGATTCAAGCTTGAAACATCAAAGTTGGCAGAGTTCAAGCCATATTTCAAGCTTGACTTATCAAGTTTGGCTCCAGCTGTATCTACACACGTGGAATACAGCCTGGTATTTACAACTTGTTTTAAGCTATATAATTATTAATCTGAGTTTATTGAACCTAATTAATTAAATAAACATCAGAATGGAAATGGTGTGAAAAAAATTATCAACACATGTATGTTAAAAAAATTTATTTTCAAAACGTTTAAAATTGTTTTATTTTAAAATTTAGTTATTCTGAAGCACCTCCGGCCCCAGCACACAGACCAGAGCAGGATCAAATATCGTTGACATCTGCCAGTATAATGATCCTGTAACAGGTAAAAGAAAATATTAGCCATACCTAAACATAAAAAATGTAAAAAGTTGAAACTGATCAACCTAAATATAATTTATGCCCCAGATTAGGAGAATAACTTAAAACTCACTGATGTAGTAAGAATCATTAACTAGTATAAACGTTACTGAGTAAGCAGCTGCTTCTGGTGACTCCATTCCAAAGGGTTTTAAAGTTATTTGAAATAACTTTATGTTTTAAATTTTTAAAGTAAAGATGACATTTCGGTAATTTTCGATGACTTCATGAAGAAGCCACACATCACTATTTCTAACAGTTTCAGGGCCATTTAATCTGAATTTGAATTACAAAGAAACAATTACTTGAAATCATATACACCTGATACTGTAAGCTTATAAGGAAACTACAGTTTAGAAAAATATAGACGTTTTATTCTACCCACAATTATTTTTTCGCGAGTAACACTGAATCAAAATGAAATAAAAGATGAAATCGAAATGAATTTAAGAAATTACCAGTACAGTGGAACTGAAATGTAAAAGAACAAAAAAAGGCGAGATTTTAAAAAGGTAAAATAACATTAAGTTTTAATTTATTTGTGCCACGTACTAGAGAGCTAGTTTAAAATGACCTCTTTTTGCTGAACATCTTGTAATATGTATTCTTAGCTGGTAATTCTTTTCACTTTCATCCAGGCTCAATTTTTCTATGTAAAAGAATATGATATTTCTTTACGTTACATAATAATATTTAACATTTCTAATATTAACGTACCACCAGAGAAAAATGCACCAACGTACCTGCAATACACTATATATCCTCTTCAGACCCAGTGTAGCGGTAAGGCAGCAGACGCCACACACTCACCGAACTATTTTCCAGGATAAAACAAATTTCACAACAGTCAACAATCATTAACGTGCGTCAAAAAGGTAAAATGGCCGTAAACCTATCAGAGTCAGTGCAAGGCTTATAAACGCTTGTGGCGCTTCCCGTGGACGTCTATGGAAGCTATGCTGCGCGCGCATCTGCTGTACAGCCTTCCAGGGAGATTACAGTTTATTTCAAGCTTGGGAAAATTATTTTAATTCAAGCTAAATTTTTAGAGCTTGATGTAAACTGTGTAACAGGTTGATTTTTCGATCTTCAATTTTCAGCTGAACCTAAACACAATATCCACCTTGAAATAAGCTGTGTAACAGGCTGATTTTTCAATCTTGAATTTTCAACTGAACCTAAACTCAATACCCACCTTGAAATAAGCTTGAGTGCTAGCTGAGCATCTACCTAATAACGGGTACATACGTCTTTGGCACGTATAATAACAGACCATCTCAATGTCGCTTCGATCAAACTCAGATAGATCGTACATCTTCCCCATTTTACACACGGACAGCACACTCACTGGTACTACATGCACCGTGCACATGTCTAACTGGCAGTCATTCCTCTACAGGTGACACTGCTATCACCTAGACCGGTTTATGTCGATAGTAAATCGGTGGTCATAATGTTCTGGCTGAGCAGTGTGTAAAGTTTGGACGTTTAAGCCATACTTCCTCGACAGTGCACCATTCTGTACTTTGAAAAGGAAGAAGGTCTTTTACCATAGAACATGTGATATTTTCTAAGTGACTGAGTTTGTTTCATCTCTTTACAGTTCTACATGTCTTGTAAATGAAAATATGTATTAGTTTCCTACAGCTTGTATTTCAAATTTATTTAACTTGTAACTGATTTTTGACACTACATCTATTTAATTTGATGTCTCTTACTTATCGTTGGTGTGTAATTGAGTATTAACGTAACATATAGACTATTACATACAATATCGACAACATTCTCTTGATTGTCACGCTTTTAACTTGCAGTAGAATGAGCGTTGCCGTGTATAAGATGATGTTATACCTTGGAACATTTTTTCACATTCAGAAACATCTTACAGTTCCAGAGTAATTTTCGTAGTTTTAGAAGCCGTTGCAAATGCGAAATGCTGTACATTAATAACCAGTGTGGCCGCCAGAATATTTGAAGCAAGCGTGCATGCATTATGTTGTCCAGTTGCCGCATGTCAGTTTGTAGGCTGGAGTTGCAGGTCTGTTGCACCTGGTCAGTCAACAGAGGGACGGTTAATGCTGTTTCTGCATGGTGCTGGAGTTGTAATCCGACGATTTCCCATATGTGCCCTATTGGAGACAGATCTGCTCATCGAGCAAGCCAAGGCAACATGTAGAAACTCTTTAGAGCTTGTCTCGTTACAACAGCGCTATGTGGGGGGACGTTATCACTCTGGGATGCTGTTCATAAATGGCAGCACAACAGATTGATTCACAGCGTTGATGTTCAAATATGCGGTCAGAGTGTGTGGGGTAACCACGGGAACGCTCCTGCTGTCATACGAAATCACAGCCTACATCATAACTCGATGCATAGGTACACTATGTCCAGCATGCAGGCAGGTTGGTTACAGGCTGTCAGCTGGCCTCCTTGTAACCAACAAAGACATCACTGGCACCGAGAAATAACCAAATTTCATCAGGAAACGCAACAGATCTCCACCTTGCCCTTCATCGAGTTCTCTCTTGACGCTACTGAAGTCGCAAATGGCAGTGATCTGGGGTGTGTCGAATGCACGGTACAGGGCATCTGACTCTTAGCGTTCTTGGAGTAACCGATTTATAACAGTTCTTTGCGTCACTGTGGTGCCAACTTGTGCTTAAATTTCTGCTGCAAGAGGCAGTACGATGCGCCAGAGCCATACGCCGAACACAATGGTCCCCTCTCCGTAATGCCACGTGGCCGTCTGGACCCCGATCATTTTGCGATCCTACATTCTGGTAATCACCGCTGCCAACAATAATGTACTGTGGCTACCTTTCTGTAGTATCGCAAAAGGCACGTCCATTATTCCCGTATCCCTATTACACGACCTCGTTCAAACTCAGTGACGTGATAATGAAGACGTCTTCGTTGCCTTAAAGATCCTTGACGAACATCAACTCAGCGCTTCCAAAGATAACCAACACACAAGGCCGTTAAAACGTGTGTTTAAGCAGAACTGACTTACACCCTCATAGTGGCGCTACTAACGTCACTCTTATGTGACTGGTTTCGAAATTTGAGTAGACATCATGTTTCAGATTGTACTGGTTGTTGTCTTACTCGCTTCTTAGATAACTGAAAAATTGTTTGTGGAATCTTACACAATATATTGTGGTAGAACAACACTCTCACCCCGTGTTTTTGAATGAGAATAATACGACCAGTTACAGCACAATTTCAGCAAGAATTATTTTTTTAGTAGCTGCTGAAAGATTGCACACTGCAAATCTCGTTTGTCTAGGAGGTTTTCATACTTTTGTCTGCAAAAAAATCTGTCCAACATCAAGCATGGCCTGGGTTTTCTTATGTTTAAAGTAAACTCCACCGGATCTGAAATACTTTGAGCGAAGAATTATATTTATTCGTACCTTTTGTTAGGAACTACACCATTTTCACTATCAACGTTGATAATCTAAATCCATTATACTACACTTGTCACAGAAGTACGTCCGTCTCCCTCCAACACGGACAAAGAAGTGCCGGGCAAGCCAACATGTGTCCGGAAGTTGCAAATATTCCTGCTTCCTAGATTCTTTAGTCTACTGACCTTATAAACTCCAAACATATAGCATTTAACCTCTTAAACAAGTCCATTATTTATCATAAAAGAACACATTCATAAATAAATAAATTAAACACGTTTTCCGGCAACATAATAGAACAATGAAATTACCTTTATTCTTTACTGTGGGCATCATACTTTTCGCTTCAGATAAACCTTATCTCCGACGCTCGATTACATTACAAGATGTAGAAACACGTCTACCAACTTACGTTTGAGTTCTAGAGCTTCCTCTCGGTGTTGCGATTTTTTTTACGTCCGTGTATATTAAACTTCTTTTATAAGGCTGGGAACAATCAGTGACATAGAAAATGGTGTGAGGAATATGGGCCAAAGACTGCGTTTTATTGGAAGAGCCTTACGCTCCTCCGTTCTCTTCTAGAGTATTGCTGCGCAGTGTTGGATCCTTACCACATAACATCGAAAAATTTCAAAAGAAGGGCAGCTTGTTTAATGTTTTCGGGAAACGGATGAAAGAGTGTCACGAGTATGGTAGCGAGTTGGGGTGGCAATAATTAAAACAAAGAAGTTTTCGTTGCGGCGAAATCTTTTCAAAAAATTTCAGTATTTAACTTTCTCCTGCGAATGCCAAAATATGTAGTTGGTTTCCACGTGCAATATGGTGAAATGATCATCGTAATAACATTGGAGAAATGAGAGCTCAATTTGCTATTCGAAGGTGGAACGAACGAGAAATACTCTGAAGCGGTTTTACGAACCCTCTAACAAAAATTTAAGTGAGAATTTTAGATCAGTTATGTAGATGTAGATGTATTCTCAAGATTTTGCGTTTGGTACACGGCAGAAGTAGCCTCCACTTCTTCCTTAGCCTCTGTGTTTTTTCTCAAAGATCTGTTCCGCAACGCATCGTTGCGCGTGGATGGAAAAGAGTGCAAGATACTCGTGATTATATAATGGTAAAAAAATGCACATAGCACTAAAGACTACTAGCCCTAACGCGTACCTGCTGTAGGAATGTTCTAATGTCAAGCATCGTGATGTTCCTGAGGGAGCAGAAACCTTTTACAAACAGTATGAATTCACGAAAACCACTCGTATGTAACACATCTCGCTTCATTCACTCACGTTATTCTTCAAGCAGTCAGTTCAGTTGAACAGTTACGATTTTATCCTCCTAGATTTCTGGGAACTTTCGAAACTGGGCCATATTGTCGTCTGATAATAACGATATGCTCCTAGAGAGTATCTTCATAAATATGTGATTTACTCTAAGAATGTCGGCCGGTGTGGCCGAGCGGTTCTAGGCGCTTCAGTCTGGAACCGCGCGACCGCTACGCTCGCAGGCTCTAATACTGCCTCGGGCATGGACGAGTGTGTGTCCATAGTTAGGTTCAAGTAATTCTAAGTTCTAGGGGACTGATGACCTTAGATGTTAAGTCCCGTAGTGCTCAGAGGCACCAGAACCTTTTTTTTTTTTTCTCTCTAAGAATGATGAATAATCAAATCCAGTGCGTTATCCTGAATTAAACGTGTTAAAAACAAGTAAACGTAACATCGGATCAGCTTCAATGTAGCGTCATAGGACTGCTAATTTTCTTTATAGACAGAGAACTGCCGACCGTGGTGGCTTAGCGGTTCTAGGCGCTACAGTCTGGAACCGTGCGACTGCTACGGTCGCAGGTTCGAATCCTGTCTCGGGCATGGATGTGTGTGATGTCCTTAGGTTACTTAGGTTTAAGTAGTTCTAAGTTCTAGGGGACTGATGACCTCAGATGTTAAGTCCCATAGTGCTCAGAGCCATTTGAAACTTTTTTTTTTTTTTTTTTTTTTTTTTTTTTTTTTTTTTTTTTTTTGACAGAGAACTGCACTCACTGACGATAGCAAGTGACGACTTCTTGTAAGCAGAACACAGATTGTTCGTTGATGTTGATGTTGCCTAGCGACATCTATCGTCGCTGGACGATAGTAAGGAAATGCGGAACGACATAAAGAGTGATTGTAATTGGCGTACTAAATAGTAGCTCTCCTTAAATATGGATTAAATGTAAGGTAACTATCAGAAAAGAGAAATAAATACTGATAATCACGCGTCACATTCAGCTGAAGCCACAGTTAGATGATTAAGTCCCTTAAAACTATCGAATTGGGAGTATTTTGAATGTTTTAATGTTACACCTCACCCATTGTTCTGATTATGGGATTAAATCAGGTTATTTAGCTAGTCAGTCGAGGTGTGTTAGGGCGCCTGAATGTATGTTAGGCAAAGAACTACTTGCCCATTCTTGACAAACTAGGTCTGAAAGTATGCAAATGCCTTTATATATAAGTAACTTTATTTTTGTTATTCTTACATTGCAATACTATGACGTAACCAATACCCTTGTAAAATGATATACAAATGAATAAAACTATTATTATTACTACAGCCACTAGTACTACTACCACCACCATGTAAGTATGGGTGCAGCTTGGAAAACACAGGCTTTGTCAACTTGGAAGACGGGAGTGTTCATAGCATGCCTATCATGAAGATGTAGAAGAAATAGTAACAATTAGCCACTGAGTATGTAGACATAGACGTCATGGTTCATATGCATGACAACCTGAATGAGTGAACCCGTCACTGCATGAAAAATACCCCAAAAACGCCACAGAGATCTGCACTCAGTAACAAGAGCAAATCCCATTGGGTCTGAAGCCGACTGTCATAGAAAAAGCATTACACTCGTCTCCAGTCCCTGTTGGTTGGCACCCATTTACGATCACTGTTCTTATGCCGTGTTACATGGCTACGATTGGTACACCAGTCCTTGTAGATACTTTGGACAGTCGACGTTCATACACGAACAAATCGGGCAGCTTCATCCGCGATGTAGTCATGGGCACTTTCAAACACGATAACAGCTTTCTGCAATCGTTCCACTTCCTCATAATGATCCATATTACTGCGCTGATTCCATACAACCAAGTGTCACATACACACCACTTCACTGTCATCACTTACGTCAGTAGCGGAGGGTGACATGACCTGGTACCGGTTCTACACATTTTGTAACCCTTCCAAAGGAAGTAGTGTGCTCTCTTAAAGGGCTGACTAAGATTTTGTTTGGTGAGCGTAGTACCTGATTATAAGACCGTTGGTTACATTGCTTGCGTACTGAGGATTAAAATGTCAGCAAATAGAATGAGTGAGTGGAATCTGTGGTACGAATGGTGAGTGGAAGCCTTGTATGTGTTGGAAGAATTCTGGGAAAGTGCAGACCATGAGTAGGAGATACCCGATACAAGACCTTGGTGCGTGATGGTTGGTTGATTTTTGGGGGTTCAAGAGAGCAGACTACAAAGGCCATCGGTCCCTTTGTGCGAGAAATTGTAGAACACAGCTCCAGAGTATGGTATCATAGATCGATACGAATCCCACCTGCGCCTTACAGCTGGCAACAGAAACGCACTTTTCCAACATACGCCGATATCGGACGAGCTGCAACCTGCCGGATCCAATGATGCGCGCCCACTGAGCCACACCTCCCGCTTTTCCGACTACGACCGCCCTCTTTCGCCGTGCTATAGGATGGCCGGCAGCAGCTACATGTCCTCGTTTGAATCTCATTCTTCAACAGCCTTCACTCTTAGTCAACCTTGGACAGTTCTCTCGCGAATTGGTATCATGGGTGTCACACTGCACGGCACTCTTTTGCTCCTTGTTGCTGTTTGCGCTTTTGTAAAGTTTCTTCACAATGCTCGAAGAAAGCTATAAGTTAACTAAAACTTCTGTTTACTCTATACAACTGTTTGCTAATCACTTCTACTCCTGTTCAACTTCCCTTCGACGACAGCTGCTGGACCACTCTGTAGCCCACCTCTCATTACCATTGCGTGAAAAGTAGTGCGCAACATAGACCTTGGAGAGCTTATCAAGTAAGCTTGGCGTCAGGAACCGAACTAATTTAGAAATGCATTGGCAGGATCGTAACAGCACACTGCAGTCGACACGAAAACTGTTTTGGGTCTCTGCGAAACTGTTAGGTACTGTACAGCGCAACAGTTCTACTACCTTCGTCGTTTTCAGTGCATAGGGACCACGATAATGAATTACGAGAAAAATTTTACGGTTTGAGATATATAGACACTCATTTATCCCTAATTCCACAGGCGGATGGAAATGCCGTGTGGCTAGGGCCTCCCCGTCGGGTAGACCGTTCGCCTGGTGCAAGTCTTTCGAGTTGACGCCACTTCGGCGATTTGCGTGTCGATGGGGATGACATCCAGTCCGTGAGGGGAGAAAAATCTCCGACCCCGCTGGGGATCGAACCCCGGGCCGTTAAGTATGATTCTCCGTCGCACTGACCACTCAGCTACCGGTGGCGGACTAGGCGGATGGAAAAGGATATGAAGTCACTTACACCCCTGTCGAAGATTTTCTTCGTTCGGGGACTGGGTGTTTGTGTTGTCCTAATGATTCCATCTCATCTTTTTCTTTATTTATTTATTTATCCTGATCAGATTAGGACCATCAGGCCATCTCTTACATCGGACCAGTGTTCCACACATGCAGCATTTCACACATCATAGTTACATCATGACAATAGTTTGAATAAGAAAAATAGATTAATCTAATGTCAATATGAATAAAGAGTAATGACTAAGACCTAATAAAGTAAATACTGGCAGTATTTTTACAACAGCCTGCTACACATAAGAATTATGATACAAGCAATACTAATAATAATAGTAAAAGAAAAAATGAAATAGTAATGGTAAACATGAGAAAAATTGGCAATAGTAATGAAGATTTGTGCAGATGTACATTAATATATTGGTGTGTAAGGTAGATGTTTACTGGTATACCTAGTTTTGGGGAAAGGAGGGTTAAGGAAGCCGCATCAGTTAAGAAAAAACCGGGAACTGAGGAAGATATTCTAGGAAAGAAGGAAGTAATGGGGTGAAGTGCATTCATGTAGCCGGCTGGAGTGGCCGAGCGGTTCTAGGCGCTACAGTCTGGAACCGCGCCACCGCTACGATCGCAGGTTCGAATCCTGCCTCGGGCATGGATGTGTGTGACGTCCTTAGGTTAGTTAGGTTTAAGTAGTTCTAAGTTCTACAGGGACTGATGACCCCAGAAGTTAAGTTCCAAAGTTCTCAGAGCCATTTTTGCATTCATGTACAGAGGAAGGGATTACTGTTGCTTAAGGAGATGCGTCATTAATTGTCTTTTGAAGCCAGACATGCTTTTAAGTTCTCAAATACAACGAGGAAGGTTATTCCATAGTCGGGTTCCTGCTACTGTAAAGGACTTCGAGAAGGTGACAGCGATGTAGTGGAACAGAGAGGATTTTATTATGATGGGAACGTGTGTTTCTGTCATGTTGGTCAGACATGAGCGTTAAGGACGAGGAGAGAGATGAGGGACAGTGTACACTTATAAGGCAGTATATTAGACAGAGTCTATGGAAATCTCTGCGTTTGTTTGCATAAACCCAGGACAGATGTGCATATGCTGTTGAAATGTGATCGAAAAGTCGAACGTCACAGATATATCGGACGCAGGCATTCAAGACCAATTCCACACGTCCCGAATTTTCCTGACAGAGGCCTTTTAGGATAATATCACTCTAGTCAATGATTGCGAGTAAAAGCGTTTGTACTAATTACATTTTCAGATCGAAAGGGAAGAGTTTTTATATATTTTTGTATGGTATGAAGGGATGCTGATGCTTTTTTGCACTCTGCAGTTACGTGCTCTGTCCAATTTAGATTTTCATCTATTATTACTCCTAAACTCTTTGCTGAGGGCACACCATCGTAATATGGCATGAAAGTTGTCCACAGAGTTCTTTATTGAAACAGTCTCCTCTCAGATTAAAACTGTGTGCTGAACCGAGACTGCCGCACGGTATTAGCCGAGCGGTCTTAGGCGCTGCAGTCATGATCTGTGCGGCTGGTCCCAGCGGAGGTTCGAGTCCTCCCTCGGGCATATGTGTGTGTGTGTGTGTGTGTGTGTGTGTGTGTGTGTTTGTCCTTAGGATAAATTAGGTTGAGTAGTGTGTAAGTTTAGGGACTGATGACCTTAGCAGTTAAGTCCCATAGGATCTCACATACATCTGAACTTTTTTTTTTTTTTTTTTGAACTGAGACTCGAACACAAAAATTTTCTTTTCCCAGGTAAATTCTTTACAGTGTGAGCTATCCAAGCAGGGACTCACAGTTTCCTCGCACAGATTTACTTCCACTTGTTCCTCTCTGGAGAGTAAGTGTGTATCTGTGTGTGTGTGTGTGTGTGTGTGTGTGTGTGTGTGTAGGCGCTTCAGTCCGGAACCTCGCTGCTGCTGCGGTCGCAGGTTCGAACCCTGCCTCGGGCATGGATGAGTGTGATGTCCTTAGGTTGTTTAGGTCTAAGTAGTTTTAAGCCTAGGGGACTGATGACCTCAGATGTTAAGTCCCATAGTGCTTAGACCCATTTGAACCATTTGTGTGTGTGTGTGTGTGTGTGTGTGTGTGTGTGTGTGTGTGTGTCAGTCAACATGGCGCTTCTGGTATGGTCTGGAAAACATAGTCTGTCAGTAAAAGATAAAAGAACATTCATATGCAGTTATTCTTCTCTTCAGAACCGTTTTTATCGGAAAAACACAGATTAGAACACCACACCTGATTGAGCGTGATCACTTATCTACTCTCTCTTTCGATGTTGACACAGTATAGCGATAAAAAACATTCCTCATGGAAATACCTGGTACTATCTAGAGGTGCAAACAAGACGTGTACGTTACAGGTACACAGTAGCGCCCAGTCACGGGGAATTAAACATGTGTAAATTACTGCACAAGCCACGACAGAAACGCCAGCCTTTCCCGAACTTTTTTCCGACGTGCCGCAAGAAAAGAGATAGTGTTACGGCGGGGTAATTGTGCCGGACTGCCGGCAGTCACGGTCCGTTTCCTGTCCGCGTCGTGTGCTCGTGATACTCCACACCGGTAGTGGGTGTGGTCCTACAACCGAGCCGGGGCGAGCCTGGGGCACCGCCCCCGCAACAACAGCCAGTCGTCACCGCCGGGAGGTCCTCGCGACTCACACGACCGACCGGCCGTTCCGACACAGCTATGCTCCGCAAATCACTTTTTGGTGTGTGACGGAGGGTACTTTGTATAACTCTGTCACGTTCCCCTTCTGTTACAGTCGTAAATGACTCGCGGGAAGAACGATTAGTGGTAAGGCTCCTTGTGAGCTTCAATCTCTTTAATCCTGCCTTCAAGGTCTTTTCACGAGATGTACGCAGGAGGAAACAATATATTGGTTGACTCTTCCCGGAAAGTGGGCTCTTGGAATAGTAACAGTAAACCGCATCGTGGTGAAGATCGCCTCTCGTGCAATGTTTGCTGCTCGTGTTGACCGAGCACCTCCGTGGCGCTTTCGCGTTTACTAAATAAACCTATAACGAAACGCGCTGACATTCTTTGGATTTTGTGTATTTCTTCTTCAGTCTTATCTGGTACGGATCCCAGACCGAAGAGCAATCTCATATATTATTTCTCAAGTCAGCATCCCTTTTTCTCAACACATACTAATCGTACAAGGGTTCTGACAGGCCGGCCGGTGTGGCCGAGCGGTTCTAGGTGCTACAGTCTGGAACCGCGCGACCGCTACGGTCACAGGTTCGAATCCTGCCTAGGTCATGGATGTGTGTGATGTCTTTACGTTAGTTAGGTTTATGTAGTTCTAAGTTCTATGGGACTGATGACCTCAGAAGTTAAGTCGCATAGTGCTCAGAGCCATTTGAGCTTCTGACAATGCATATCGGTTTTGCGCTAAAACTTACTATTTGTGGAAAATTTTAACATAAAAGAGACTTTTAACTATCACAGGCAAAAGGACATCAGAAACTAACTTATTAACCAGCAGTAAGAGACTCCCTCTTCATATTATCTTATTAAAAATTCCATTTTATTTGTTGTAAATTTGTTATTGACTGAACAATTTGTATAGAGCATTGACGTAACCGTGACCACTGCGGTAGTCAATTGTCTCTGCCCGTCGTACAAGCTGACTTTTCAAAACAAACACACTTTCCAAAACGACTAACGTATTTCTTATTGTCACCTTGAACTGTGATTTACCTATTGCTGCTACGACCTGACGTGGTTACTGTAACTGAATTTTCTTCAAAATTATACTCGTGGAAACGTATATACAATGATCTATCATAAATTAATGATTATTATTTCACGTTGTTCGGTTCATTTTAAAGATGTTTTCATTCCCACAAATCTCATCGCAACGACTATACTTATTGCAAATATTGCCATTTACAACTATAAAAGCTCGAATGGTTCGCTTGGAACCCTGTTTACAACTGATGCTCATGTGCTTGAGAGAGGGAAAACTCCAGAATGAGATTTTCACTCGCCAGTGGAGTGAGCGCTGATATGAAACTTCCTGACAGATTAAAATTGTGCGCCGGCCCGAGACTCGAACTCAGGATCTTTGGCTTTCACGGGCAAGTGATCTACCGACTTTGTTTTGTTTCTTTTCTTTGCATTTGTTCAGGGCTGGACGTTCGATGACAATCATTGAAGTTCATTGTTGATCCATTCACTTAGTTTTTTTTTATTACAGAGCGCTGCTAACACACTGACCGAACACGCTAAACTACCGTGCCGGCATACAGTCTTAGCCACCCGAGCACGACTCACAACCCGCCCCCACAGCTTCAATTCCTCCAATACTTCGTCTCCTAGCTTCCAAACTTCACATAAGCTCTCAGAACTAACACTCCAGGAAGAAAGAATATTGCAAAGAAATGGTTCAAATGGCTCTGAGCACTATGGGACTTAACATCTGAGGTCATCAGTCCCCTAGAACTTAGAACTACTTAAACCTAACTAACCTAAGGACATCACACACATCCATGCCCGAGGCAGGATTGGAACCTGCGACCGTAGCGGTCGCCCGGTTCCTGACTGACGCGCCTAGAACCGCTCGGCCACACAGGCCGGCAAAGAATATTGAAGAGAAATGACTTAGCTAAAGCTTGGGGGATGTTTCCAGATTTATATTTTCGCTCTGGGGCAAAGTAAGCGCTGATACTAAACTTCCTGGCAGATTAAAACTGATAAACTTAACGCTACAAGCATTCCTTTTTAATTGACGAAGAGACAGTTGCCTGTTAAAATTGCATTTGCGATTGCTGTAAGCAAGTCACAGCGACAAACGCATCAATCAAATGGCTCTGAGCACTATGAGACTTAACTTCTGAGGTCATCAGTCCCTTAGACGTAGAACTACTTTAACCTAACTAACCAAGGACATCACACACATCCATGCCCGAGGCAGGATTCGAACCTGCGACCGTAGCAGCAGCGCGGTTCCGGACTGAAGCGCCTAGAACCGCACGGCCACAGCGGCCGGCGACAAACGCTTCAATTAACAGGATCATATTTACCAAATGTGGCTAATTTTCAAGGGTAGCTGAATCAACTAACATTTTTGTATCCCTTAAAGAAAATACGAGTAAAAAAAAAAACAAAATGTGCACTAAGGTTACGTTTTTACGTCTAATATGGTTCACACCGAGGTATTCTAAAGCCCCGTAAAGTATTTTGTTCAATAATTATGTTTACAAAAATGGATATACGAGGATGAATCATAGAGTCATGATTGTTATTTCACGCATTCGGTTCATGTTTAAAGACATTTTCTTTTCGATCCTACAACTACCCTTACTCCAACGACCACACTTATTCCAAGTATTGTCATTCTTTAATATTATAAAAGTGAAAAAGTTTCGCACTGGTCCCCTGGTATTCCAGTACTGGTGAATCGAAGATTTCGTAAGCTTTCTTCATTGTGCGTTTTCTGAGGATGCTTCCAGTGACTCTCATTTTCATATCGTCGTCTCATTTTAAATCGCCGGGTGCGCATACTTCCAGATGTTTTGTTGTTGTGTCTGCTTCCTGTGGTTGTATTGCAACGGTGTAATCGTACAATAATGGGTCCCTCTGCGTATTTATGTGCAGTACGTTAATATTCTTAATTTTGTGGGTCAACAGCCAATCCCTGCAGAAAGCATCGACCCTCTGCACATCTTTCAACATTTAGATAAAAGTAATCAGCGTTCCGACATCTCTGTATACATAGCATCAACTGGGAAATACCTCATGGACATTTGGAAATTTGTAGTAACCTCCTATGGGACCAAACTGTTGATGTCATCGGTCCCTAGGCTTACACACTACTTAATGTAACTTAAACTAACTTACGCCAATGACGACACGTACACCCATGCCCGAGGGAGGACTCGAACCCCCGACGGGGAGAGCAGCGTTAACCGTAGCAACGCGCCCACGACCACGCGGCTATCCCGCGCGGCATACGTCATGGAAGTTTCGACGTTATCCGTTACTTCACTTACATATACGGTATTGTGAAAATTTATAGTCCTATTAGACTCCATTGGGGTACCCCCCCAAACTTGCAAAACGTCTGTGGATTTTTCTCCGTTGGGACTAATACGCTCTGTTCTGTTTGGTAGCTGGTCTGCTGTTCCGTATTGATTTCCAATGAGGTGTCTGAATGTCTGTGTGCCAATTCTTCCTCATGAGTCGAAACCAGAGAAGGTAGTTGGATGCTAGGGTACGGAGCGAATTCGACACTAACTCATCCCAAACGTGTTCCACTGTGTTCATATCGGGTCTCTGGACGTGCAAAAACTGATGAATTTTGCTGTAGAGAAAATACTCACCGCCTTAAAAATCAGTGTCACTCGTGATCGGCTATTTTCCGACCTTGACGCTGCCGTGTCATACGCTAAAACATCATCCACGGATCATGATGAATAATTATGGATTACATTTCTAAAACTGTAAGACACGTAAGATACACCATGAAACATTTTAATAGCTCTGCCAGATGATGGCCTCAAAGTCTAAACCAGTTGCAGATTGGTAAAATAATAAGTCTTTGCATCTTGTGGTGGTTATTTACATACAAAAAATGTTTTATTAAAGCTGTGAGGCACGATTTTAAGAAGATAACTACTTCAATAGACGGACTGATCGAGGTGGCTCAGTGGTTAGCCCACTGGTCTCGCTTTCGGGAGGTCGACGTTTCAAATCTCCGTCCGGTCACCTTAATTTAGATTTTTCGTGGTTTCCGTCAACTGTTCCAGGTATGTGTCGAAATGATCCTTTAGAAAGTTCATAGCCGATTTCCTTTCCCGTCCTTTCAAAATCCTGACTTGTGCTCCGTCGCTAGTGATAGCATTGTCGACGGAACGTTATGTTCTAATCTGCCTTCCTTGAACAGGAGGATACGAAACACAGACAGTCAATTATGAAAAAAAAAAAATACGTTGTGATAGTAAGCCTAGATGGTTAGCGTAAATCCGATTAGATTTTTCGTGATTAATGTCAACTGTTCCAGGTATGTGTCGGAATGATCCTTTAGAAAGTTCATAGCCGATTTCCTTTCCCGTCCTTTCAAAATCCTGAATTGTGCTCCGTCACTAGTGATAGCATTCTCGACGGAACGTTATATTCTAATCTGCCTTCCTTCAACAGTCAATTAGCAAAAAAATACGTTGTGAGAGAAAGCCTAGATGGCTTGCGTAAATCCATTCGAGACATGAATAATGGGAAGACAGGTGGAGATGACGGTGTTTCCATAGAAACGACTGCAACTGGAGCAAAAGAAATACAAAAGCAGCTTGCGAAAGTCTGAGGCGGAAAACAGTTTCCGAAAACTTGAACAATAATGTAATTAATAAAAGAATACATTGTCCGTTGTAGGCTGCATATACTTTATTATCATGCAATTAGCTAATTTCGGTCGTGCGCCATTATCAAGCACATGTGCTATGTTATGTCTTATACACTACTGGCCATTACAAATGCTACACCAAGAAGAAATGCAGATATTAAACGGGTATTCATTGGACGAATATATTATACTACAACTGACATGTGGTTACATTTTCACGCAATTTTGGTGTACAGATCCTGAGAAATTAGTATCGAGAACAACCACCTCTGGCCTCAATAACGGCCTTGATACGAATGGGCATTGAGTCAAACAGAAATTGGATGGCGTGTACAGGTACAGCTGCCCATCCACCTTCAACATGATACCACAGTTCATCAAGAGTAGTGACTGGCGTATTGTGGCGAGCCAGTTGCTCGGCCACCATTGACCAGACGTTTTCAATTGGTGAGAGCTCTGGAGAATGTGCTGGACAGGACAGCACTCGAACATTTTCTGTGTCCAGAAAGGCCCGTACAGGACCTGCAAACATGCGGTCGTGAATTATCCTGCTGACATGTAGGGTTTCGGAGGGATCGAATGAAGGGTAGAGCCACGGGTCGTAACACATCTGAATTCTAACGTCCACTGTTTAAAGTACCGTCAATGCGAACAAGAGGTGACGGAGACGTGTAACCAATGGCACCCTATACCGTCACGTCGGGTTATACGCCAGTATGGCAATGACGAATATACACTTCCAATGTGCGTTCACCGTCATGTCGCCAAACACGGATGCGAATATCATGATGCTGTAAGGAGAACCTGGAGTCATTCCAAAAAATGATGGTTTGCCATTTGTGCATCCAGGTTCGTCGTTGAGTACACCATAGCGGGCGCTCCTGTCTGTGATGCAGCGTCAAGGGTAACCGCAGCCATGGTCTTCGAGCTGATAGTCCACGCTGCTGCAAATGTCGTCGAACTGTTCGTGCAGATTGTTGTTGTCTTGCAAACGTCCCCATCTGTTGACTCAGCCATGCGTATAAGATGCCTGTCATTTCGACTGCTAGTGATACGAGGCCGTTGGGATCCAGCACGGCGTTCCGTATTACCCTCGTGAACCCACCGATTCCATATTCTGCTATCAGTCATTGGATCTCGACCAACGTGAGCAGCAATGTCGCGATACGATAAACCGCAATCGCGATAGGCTACAATCCGACGTTTATCAAAGTCGGAAACGTGATGGTACGCATTTCTCCCCCTTACACAAGGCACCAGAACAACGTTTCACCAGGCAACGCCGGTCAACTGCTGTTTGTGTATGAGAAATCGGTTGGAAACTTTCGCCATGTCAGCACGTTGTAGGTGGCGCCAACCTTGTGTGAATGCTCTGAAAAGCTAATCATTTGCATATCACAGCATCTTCTTAATGTCGGTTAAATTTCATCTTCGTGGTGTAGCAATTTTAATGGCCAGCAGTGTATATCGTGAGTATCACATTCTATTATGAACACGATATACAATGCATGATGTAGTAAATATACTTGACAATGGATCACCGCCGAAATTAGTTTTTAGTACGATTTTAAACATTCATAGTATAGCCTACAACGGACAATGTATTCATTTAGTAAACACTTTGATGCTGACGATCCCCACGGCAGCGGCAAAAAAAGTAATTATTTTACTTCAGAAGAAGGGAGATTAATACGAAGTAACAAGCAGATGCAAAAACAATAACGTAGAAAACCGAAAGTAGAAAGGATTGTGTATTAGGCCGGCTGCGGTAGCTGAGCGGATCTAGGCGATTCAGTCCGGAACCACGCGGCTGCTACGGTCGCAGGTTCGAATCCTGCCTTGGGCATGGATGTGTGTGATGTCCTTAGGTTACTTATGTTTAAGTAGTTTCTAAGTCTAGGGGACTGATGACCTTAGATGTTAAGTCCCATAGTGCTTAGAGCCATTTTTGATTGAGTATTAGCGATTCGTATTTTCACACAAAACGACGTTATACAGCTAACATACGCAGGTTCGAATCCTGCCTCGGGCATGGATGTGTGTGATGGCCTTAGGTTAGTTAGGTTTAAGTAGTTCTAAGTTCTAGGGGACTGATGACCTCAGAAGTTCAGTCCCATAGTGCTCAGAGCCATTTGACCCATTTTTGAGAAACGGACCGAGAATTAAAGATCTCGAGAAATTATGTCACATAGACACGTAAGTTGAGTGAAGTGGCTGTTCCTGCACAACACGTGGCAAGTTAGAACCCAATGAGCGACAGTTCCGTGAATTTACGGCACCTTCCAGAATAAAATGAGCCTCGTCCGTCCGAAGAATATTCCTCCGCCACATTTTACCCGTTTCCACCCTCATATCATCCATTTCCACACGTGCCGAGAACCGAAAGGCAAAGTCACAGCGTTGTAGCCTACCATGGGGTTTCATTTGGTGCACATTCTGACTCTTCTAGGGATGCCAGAGTAAAATACGCCGCAAAATCCTTTGACTGACTGACCAGTGGAGAGGCAGTTCCGATGACACCGCGTAACGCAGCAAGTAATTATGAGATGACATTCATTGCAGTAAGGAACGCAGCCGTCTCGTACTTTGGTTGCAGGATGGCTATGTTTTTTTTCCCGCTCTGCTCACAGCACAGCGGATGCTGCTTGCAGTGAGAACTGCAGTGACACAGTCGATACGAAGATTCATACCCTCTACGAATCTAAATAATCCATATTAGTTATTACCCGATTTTGTTCAAATTTGGTGTAAAGCCTTCTGTTATTAACGGAATATGCCGTCGAAATTTCATATTATTATTTATTATAGCTCTGGAGATAAATAGAATTACCTAAAAGACCTAAAATCTACGCTTGTTTATTAAGACCAAGCTAGGAAGAATAACAGATTGACTTCCACTATCATTTGAAGCTATTCCAAAGTTATCAGTGCATAAACACCAATTAATTAGAATTTTCTATTTAAAACTTCAGTCACTGCGCATTACTTAATACAAAAATTTGTATTTTCACAGAAAACGACTTTATCCAGCTAACGTACGCTCAGAAAGGGAGGAACCGTCCACACAACATTTAGATATCTGTATCTCTTTGCAGAGTAGACTCAGTACTGGCCACCTAATGCTATGTTCCATTGGCTGTCTCCAACCTAATATAATAACACATTGCCAATATGTACGCTATTCCGCGACCAACCGCAGCATATGAACGTCCCTTTGTAAATTTTATCTCAGAATTTTGGCTGTGAAACGAAATGAATTAAAAAGTAAACTGTGGTATAAATTCGAATTCCTTACGGCCACAAAGCGGCTGCAACTCGTGAAATACTGTTCTTGCAAATCTCTCTTAGATGACCAGTACCAGAGAAGAGTAGTTGTGGAAATTTATTAGTTAACGACAGTACATAAGACCTCTGAAGAATCCAGATGACGCGACGCTGTGTGAGGGTCCAGCTGGAGTTGTCCAGCCTTCCAGAGGCTCCAGACGGTGGACGCAGAGTCACGCTCCAGCGGACAGCGTCGGCGACCCTTGTTTCGCCACCAGACTGTGCTTTCCTTGGCCGAGTGGGCGGCCGTCTCGTAGCTGGACTGCCCCAGCCGTCACGCGTCGCCTAGCACCTCCTCCTCCCCTGCTGCAGGCCGCCTTACGCAAATAACGGGAAAAATCGTGCGCAGGGTGCGGTCGGAAGGAGGTCGATTGCGTACGCACCCACGGCGTAAGACAAAAGTAAAGGGGCAACAAAATGGTTATGGCGCCGTTGGGCACTCTATTAAAATCCGGCAATAAAATCCGGCGGCCAACAGAGCTACGAAAGCCAATAAGGACAATGAGGTACCCACTATCGGATATCGTCTGGTACAAGCAGTCATTCACGTGAGACGCAATGCAACAAAACAACGAAAAATCAACACGAACTGTAATACTGGAGTTTCGGGCAATCACGTCACAGAAGACGTGTTTTGATAATATATACACTAATGGATATTAAAATTGCTGAACCACGACGATGAAGTGCTACAGACGCGAAATTTAACCGACAGGAAGAAGATGCTGTGATATGCAAATTATTAGCTTTTCAGAGCATTCACACAAGTTTGGCGCCGGTGGCGACACCTACAGCGTGCTGACATAAGTTTCCAACCGATTTCTCATACACAAACAGGAGCTGACCGGCGTTGCCTGATGAAACGTTGTTGTGATGCCTCGCGTAAGGAGGAGAAATGCGTACCATCACGTTTTCGACTTTGATAAAAGTCGGGTGGTAACCTATCGCGATTGCGGTTTATCGTATGGCGACATTGCTGCTCGCGTTGGTCGAAATCCGATGACTGTTAGCAGAATATGGAATCGCTGTGTTCACGAGGATAATACGGAACGCCGTGCTGGATCCCAACGGCCTCGTATCACTAACAGTCGAGATGACAGGCATCTTATCCGCATGCCTTTAACGGATCGTGTAGTCACGTCTCCATCCCTGAGTCAACAGATGGGGACGTTTGCAAGACAACAACAATCTGCACGAACAGTTCGACGACGTTTGCAGCAGCATGAACTATCAGCTCGGAGACCATTGCTGCCGTTACCCTTGACGCTGCATCACAGACAGCGCTTGCGATGGTGTACTCAACGACGAACATGGGTGCACGAATGGCAAAACGTCACTTCTTCGAATGAATCCAGGTTATGTTTATAGCATCATGATGGTCGCATCCGTGTTTGGCGACATCGCGGTGAACGCACATTGGAAGCGTGTATTCGTCATTGCCATACTAGCGTATTACCCGGCGTGATGGTATGGGGTGCCATTGATTACACGTCTCGGCCACCTCTTGTTCGCATTGACGGTGCTTTGAACAGTGGACGTTACATTTCAGATGTGAAACGACCCGTGGCTCTACCCTCCATTCGATCCCTGCGAAACCCTACATGTGAGCAGGATAATGCACTACCGCATGTTGCAGGTCCTGTACGGGCCTTTCTGGATACAGAAAATGTTCGACTACTGCTCTGGCTAGCACATTCTCCATATCTCTCACCAATTGAAAACGTCTGGTCAATGGTGGCTGAGCAACTGGCTCGTCACAATACGCCAGTCACTACTCTTGATGAACTGTGGTGTCGTGTTGAAGCTGCATGGGCAGCTGTACCTGTACACGCCATCCAAGCTCTGTTTGACTCAATGACCATGCGTATCAAGGCCGTTATTATGGCCAGAGGTGGTTGTTCTGGGTACTGATTTCCCAGGATCTGTACACCCAAATTGCGTGAAAATGTAAACACATGTCAGTTCTATTATGATATATTTGTCCAATGATTACTGGTTTATCATGTGCATTTCTTCTTGGTGTAGGAATTTTAATAGCCAGTAGTGTAGGTTAGAACGTGACATTCACAGAAATTTAGATAGTTCGCGTCATAAAGTCGAAAGCATTAAAAAAATTACTATTATTATGACGCTACACTTGCGTACGTTTTTAATGCAGATTTATAAGCGAACGAAGCCAGTTAATGAACTGCAAAATGATGCACAGTAGGAGAGGGACTGAAATACAAACATCATACGCTCGTCCAAACATTTAGTAACAATGATACATTGATCGACATTTCTTATCCGACAGCATACACAGGTATGCCATAAAGCTATGACCACCTGATTAACAGCATGTTGGTGCACTTTTAGAACGCTGTAAGCTAGCTATTCTTTGCGGCACGGGCAGGCTTCCGGAGGTAACGGTACCAGACTTTTTTTTTTTTTACGCACAGGTCAAGGAATTCGCGTGGGCGTGAAACTGGCATCCGATTCAGTCCCAGATGTGTTCCATCAGGTTCTGATCAGGTGGATTAGATAGCCGAGGCGTCAACGTGATTTCGCTATGATGCTGCTCAAATCACTGTAAATCGATTCTGGCCTTATGGAACCGACAGTGATCCAATTGAAAGATGCCGTCGTCGTCGTCGGGGAAGACGAGGAGGAGGAGATTAGTACTTAACGTCCTGTCGGCAAGGAGGTCATTAGAGACAGAGCACGAGCTCGGATTACGAAAGGATGTAGAAGGAAAGCGGCAGCGCCCTTTAGAAGGAGCCGTCCCGCGATTTGCCTTAGGTGAATCAGGCAAATCACAGTAAACCTACATCAGGATGGCCGGACAAGGATTTGAATCATCGTCTGCCCGAATGAGAGTCCACTGTGCTAACCGCTGCGTTAGCCAACTCGGTCGGACAAGACATCATGCATGAAGGGATGCAGGTAATTAGCAATAGTGTTCCCGTAGTCCACAGCTGCCGAAGTGCCGCTGGTCACTGCGACAGGTCCCATGGAAGATCGGGTGAATGTCCCCCATAACATAACACTGGAACACCGACTGTGTCCGTGGCGCGGTGCACGTTTCCGTCATTTGTTCATTGTATCCAGCCACGACCATCGACCTTGTGTAATGTGAAACGGCGTTCAACCAGGCAACACGTTTCCACTGATCCGCGGTCTCGTGTCCACTGAAATCGTAACTGCCGCGGGTCGACATGGGAGCATGTAGGGGCCGTTCATCTAAATACATGTCTACATACATATTCCGTAAGCCACATACGGTACGTGGTGGAGGGTTCCCTGTACCACTACTAGTCTAGTCCTATCCTTTCCTTTCCTGTTCCACTCGCAGACTACTGTCTATATGCCTCCGTATGAGCCCTAATTTCTCGTATCTTACCGTCGTGATTCTTACGTGAAATGTATGTTGGCGGCTTTAGAATCGTTCTGCATTCAGCTTCAAATGCCGGTTCCTAAATTTTTTCTGTAGCTTTCCTCGAAAAGAACGTCGCCTTCCCTTCAGGGATTTCCATTTCAGTTCCTGCAATATCTCCGTACATTTGCGTGTTGCTCGAACCTACCAGTAACAAATCTAGCAGCTCACCTCTGAATGGCTTCGACATCTTCCTTTAATCCGACCTGGTACGGATCCCAACACTAGAACAGTACTCAAGAGTAGATCGCACTAGCGTCCTGTGTCTCACCTCTTTTGCAGATGAACCGAAGTTTCCTAAAATTCTCCCAATGAACCGAAGTCGACTATTCGTCTTCTCTACCACCGTCCGCACATGCTCCTTACATTTCATATCGCTTTGCAACTTTACGCTCATATAAACGGCATGAGTGTGTCCAACAGGACACTGCTAATGCTGCACCCGAAGATTATGGGTTTGTTTTACCTACTCATCCGCATTAATTTGCATTTTTCTAGAATTACAGCTAGCTGCCATTCATCTTACCGACTAGACGTTTTGTGCAAGCCATCCTGTATTATCCTACAGTCTACATATACATCTACATCCATACTCCGCAAGCAACCTGACGGTGTTTGGCGGAGGGTACCGTGAGTACCTCTATCGGTTATCCCTTCTATTCCAGTCTCGTATTGTTCGTGGAAAGAAGGATTGCCGGTGTGGCTCTGTGTGGGCTCTAATCTCTCTGATTTTATCCTCATGGTCTCTTCGCGAGATACACGTAGGAGGGAGCAATATACTGCTTGACTCCTCGGTGAAGGTATTTTCTCGAAACTTTAACAAAAGCCCGTACTGAGCTACTGAGCGTCTGTCCTGCAGAGTCTTCCACTGGAGTTTATCTATCATCTCCGTAACGCTTTCGCGATTACTAAATGATCGTGTAACGAAGCGCCCTGCTCTCCGTTGGATTTCTCTATCTCTTCTATCAACCTTATCTTGGACGGATCCCACACTGCTTAGCAGTATTCAAGCAGTGGGCGAACAACCGTATTGTAACCTACATTCTTTGTTTTCGGATTGCATTTCCTTAGGATTCTTCCAATGAATCTCAGTGTGGCATCTGCTTTACCGACGATCAACTTTATAAGATCATTCCATTTTAAATCACTCCTAATGCGTACTCCCAGATAATTTATGGAATTAACTGCTTCCAGTTGCTGACCTGCTATATTGTAGCTAAATGACTACATTGAGATTCAATTGCCATTCCCTGCACCATGTGTCAATTCGTTGCAGATCCTCCTGCATTTCAGTACAATTTTCCACTGTTACAACCTCTCGATATACCATAGCACCATCCGCAAAAATCCTCAGTGAACTTCCGATGTCATCCACAAGGTCATTCATGTAGATTGTGAATAGCAACGGTCCTACAACACTCCCCAGAGGCGCACCTGAAATCACTCTTACTTCGGAAGACTTCTCTCCATTGAGAATGACATACTGCGTTCTGTTATCTAGGAACTCTTCAATCTAATCACACAATTGGTCTGATAGTCCATATGCTCTTACTTTGCTCATTAAACGATAGTGGGGAACTGTATCGCACGCTCAATTAACTTACCGTACACCACAGCATCAGCAGCAATAAGCCACAGATTGTTGCTCACCCCGCCTGCCAGATCTCTTATGTGTATAAAAGATAACAGCGGTTCTACCACACTTCTCTGGGGCACTCCGGACTATAGGGCGTCTCTGACGAACTGTCGCCGTCGAGGACAACAAAATGGTTCAAATGGCTCTGAGCACTATGAGACTTAACTTCTGCGCTTATCAGTCCCCTAGAACTTAGAACTACTTATACCTAACTAACCTAAGGACATCACACACATCAATGCCCTAGGCAGGATTCCAACCTGCGACCGTAGCGGTCGCACGGTTCCAGACTGAAGGGCCGAGAACCGCCGGGCACTCCGGCCGGTAGGACAACAAATTAGGTTTTGTTACTTAAGAGGTCTTAGAGCCAGTCACATATCTGAGAACCAATTACGTATGCTTGTACCTTCGTCAACAGTCTGCACTGAGATACTATGTCGAATACTTTTCGGATGTCTAAAAATATGGAATCTGCCTGTTGCCCAGCACTTACAGTTCACAGTGTATCATGTGAGAAAAGGGCGAGCTGAGTTTCACACCAGCAGTGCTTTCTAAAGCCGAGCTGGAGCAGAGGCAATGTGCGCTTAACAGTGTCTTCCGAAACCTTTGTGCCTACACCATTAATATACTCTGTCGTTAGATCTGTCACAGATCGCCGCCTATCTTGCTTTACAGAGCGGCCAAGGCTCTGGCCTATGTGTACTGTGACGTGACGTGGAAGCCGAAACCCGCCACGTTAGCCGAGAGCACTAACGCGCTTCTTCCTGGACTCGGGGTAGGCGCGCCGGCCCCGGATCGAATCCGCCTGGCGGATTAACGACGAGGGTCGGTGTGCCGGCCAGCGTGGATGTGGTTTTTAGGTGGTTTTCCACATCCTTCTAGGTGAATACCGGGCTGGTCTCCACGTTCATCGAGCGAGGTGGCGCAATGGTTAGACACTGAACTCGCATTCTGGAGGACGACGGTTCAATCCCGAGTCCGGCCATTCTGATTTAGGTTTTCCGTGTTTTCCCTAAATCACTCCAGGCAAATGCCGGGATGGTTCCTCTGAAAGGGCACGGCCGACTTCCTTCCCTAATCCGATGAGACCGATGACCTCGCTGTCTGGTCTCCTTCCCCAAACAACCCAAACCAACTCACGTTCCTCCTTAGTTACACGGCTCGCAGACTTTCGCACTATTTCATGGATTACACTAGCCGCACACAATTGGGGTACACTAATTCCTTCCCAGGCGGAACAGGGTGGCGGCATGAAGGGCATCCGGCCACCCCTTACATTAACATTGCCGCATCCGATGAACCATGCCGATCCTGCGTCTCCGCGGGAAAAGAGGCACAAGCGAAAGAAAGAAAGAACGTGACGTGGACGTCCAACACGATGTCGTCAATTTGTGGTTCCACCGTCCTTCGATCATTTTCCGAACAACTGACCAGCTTCGCCGTTTCTGAGATTCTCGTTCCCAGACCCTGGATCACAACACTCTGTCCTTGTCGAAATCGCTTATGGCAGCGGATTTCGCCATTAGCTGCTCATATCGACACCAGAATGAATTCCTATTCGTCTCTGATCCGCTTGTACAGGGTGGTCAGAAACAGTCTGCAAAGCTTGTAAGGGTGTTGTAGAGTAGTTTGCACTGAGAAATAACTAAGAAAAAAATTCGATACTTTGCGTCGTTTCCGAGTTAATTAGTATTGAAGTTAGCCAATCAGGCCTTTGATCACGCCATTTCAAGCGGGCCCCCAGCTACAATTAGTGCCACTTGTTCTCATGGCGTAGATGATAGCGCACGAGGCTGCTCAGCCTTTGCCGAGCCTTACCACTGTTCGCGCGGCTCCCCCCGTCGGAGGTTCGAGTCCTCCCTCAGGCATGTGTGCGTGTCTACATCTACATCTACATGATTACTCTGCAGTTCACATTTAAGTGCTTCGCAGAGGGTTCATCGAACCACAATCATACTATCTCTCTACCATTCCACTCCCGAACAGCGCGCGGGAAAAACGAACACATAAACCTTTCTGTTCGAGCTCTGGTTTCTCTTATTTTATTTTGATGATCATTCCTACCTATGTAGGTTGGCCTGAACAAAATATTTTCGCATTCGGAAGAGAAAGTTGGTGACTGAAATTTCGTAAATAGATCTCGCCGCGACGAAAAACGTCTTTGCTTTAATGACTTCCATCCCAACTCGCGTATCATATCTGCCACACTCTCTCCGCTATTACGTGATAATACAAAACGAGCTGCCCTTTTTTTGCACCCTTTCAATGTCCTCCGCCTGGTAAGGATCCCACACCGCGCAGCAATATTCTAACAGAGGACGAACGAGTGTAGTGTAAGCTGTCTCTTTAGTGGACTTGTTGCATCTTCTAAGTGTCCTGCCAATGAAACGCAAGCTTTGGCTCGCCTTCCCCACAGTATTATCCATCTGTGTGTGTGTGTGTGTGTGTGTGTTGTCCTTAGCGTAAGGTCCGAACCTAGTGGTCGTGAGGTAGCGTTCTCACTTCCCCCACCCGGGTTCCTGCGTTCGATTCCCGGCGGGGTCAGGGATTTTCTCTGCCTCGTGATGACTGGGTGTTGTGTGATGTCCTTAGGTAAGTTAGGTTTAAGTTGTTCTAAGTTCTAGGGGACTGATGACCATAGATATTAAGTCCCATAGTGCTCAGAGCCATTTGAACCAATCATTTGTGTGTTTGTATCAGTCAACATTGGACTCCTGGTATGGTCTGGAAAACATAGTCTGTCAGTAAAAGATATGAGAACATTCATATGCAGTTATTCTTCTCTTCAGGACCGTTTTTATCGGAAACGCACAGATCAGAACACTACACCGGATTGAGCGTGATTACTTATCTACTCTCTCTTTCGATGTTGACACAGTATAGCGATAAAAAACATTCCTCTAGGGAACTGATGACCATAGACGTTAAGTCCCATAGTGCTCAGAGCCATTAGAACCATTTTGAACCTTAGCGTAATTTAGTCAGATTAAGTTGTGTGAAAGCCCGGGGACCGATGACCTCATCAGTTTGGTCCATAGGAACTTACTACTGCTATCTGTTCAGCCTTTGGCTCGGGTTCGATCCTTACTCCCCCTGCACGTCCAATTTTTGTATCGCGCTCTTGTCCGGTCTTAGGAAATCAAACGAGAACACATTTATCTATACCATCTCAGACAGGTCTCTTGAATTTGCGCACACAGTGGCCTGTTTGACTAAATTCAACGTTAATTAATTAGGAAAAGTCTTACGTATCGAATTTTTTTTCTTAACCGTTATTCCCCAGTAAAACCAACCCTTACAAGCTTTTAAGACTATTTATGACTACCCTGGAAACTTTTATTACCGCGTCGCATGCCCGCATCGTCACCAAGCAGCTTTCAGCCTCGCAGTGGGCAATGGCACTTATGTCTTGTTTCATGAGTGTAGGTTCTTTGCATTACTTATTCAGAGCGTAATTTGCGTGATGCATAAACCTGTTCAATAAAAATATAGCCTGTTAAATTGCAATTCCAATCTACGTAAATCTTAGCAACTCGGTAGCTAAGAGAGAAACACTTCAGAAATCTGACACTCACCAAATAATTTCAAAGCTGTTCAGTTAATGCAGGAGTACGTAGCAGAACCTTTAATAACGATTTATAGAATAAATAATACTTTGGAAATACCAGGACAATGGTTCCACATTTCCCAACCAATTAAAGTAGTTTAATCATCATCAAAAATACGCATTAAAACATGATAATTAGCAGAACAAATAAACGTCTCAAATATCTCTCAAATATCTTCATTCAATCAGTTATTTTGTCTTACATGTTATACGTTTGGTCCCGGGGGGTAGAAGACGGTAACTCGCCGTGCTTTTTAGAGCAAGGAGTTAACCATTTCATCCATATTTGTCAGCGAGAACGTTATCCATCAAAATTGTCTTATGTACGCTAGGACAAGCTCTATGTTTTGGCTTGGTTGATTCAGCGTTGTTGGCTGCATTTTTTCAATCACTAGAAATCGTGTATCAGAGCCGTGGTCCTAATTATGGCGTGCTGTCACCCAGAAAGAGCCGTGTTGTTATAATTAAAGTGACGGTGTTTCGAGTGCTGTAGAGCAGGCTGCATACATCATAGGACATTGAAACATCGTAAGTATGTTAACCAGTCGGTGCAGTCACGGAGTTATTTTTTTAAAAAAATGTAGTTCCACTTTTCGTCACCAGGTGAAAATATAGCGCAGTAAACAACAATCGAATTTCGTACCGGGAACTTCAACCTTCTTAATCCTTCCACCAACAATCCCTTCACAAATGGAATGAGCATGCGTCACCAAGCAAAAACAGCTTACTGACGCCAAAAGAGAAGGAAGGGAGGAAATAAATGATAAGGATATTTTTGGCATGTTTATGAGGATATTACAGCAAATTGAAACATGGGTTGAATATGGTCTCTCTCCTCAGCAACATGCTGCATCTGTAATACGGCGTGGTCAACAGTTGCTTACAGGATATCCAATATAATCAGAGCGATACATCATCGTATGCTATCCTTAAGATCAGGAAGAATTCCAGTACATACCTGATAGACACGAGCTTTCAGATATCCACACCAAGCAAGGTGGCCCAGTGGTTAGCACACTGGACTCGCATTCGGAAAGACAACTGTTCAAACCAACGTCAGACCGTCCGGTTTTATGTTTTCCGTGATTTCCCTAAATCACTTCACGCAAATGCCGGGATGGTTACTTTGAAGGGCACTGCCGACTTCCTTCCTCATTCTCCCCTAATCCTGTGGTACCGATGACCTCGCTGTTTGGTTCCCTCCCCCAATCAACCAACCAACCAGATATCCCCACAACGCCGGCCGCGGTGGTCTCGCGGTTCTAGGCGCGCAGTCCGGAACCGTGCAACTGCTACGGTCGCAGGTTCGAATCCTGCCTCGGGCATGGATGTGTGTGATGTCCTTAGGTTAGTTAGGTTTAAGTAGTTCTAAGTTCTAGGGGGCTGATGACCACAGAAGTTGAGTCCCATAGTGCTCAGAGCCAT
The DNA here is from genome assembly GCF_023897955.1 of Schistocerca gregaria. Taxonomy (NCBI): domain Eukaryota; kingdom Metazoa; phylum Arthropoda; class Insecta; order Orthoptera; family Acrididae; genus Schistocerca; species Schistocerca gregaria. The sequence continues at coordinate 401,178,057 of NC_064927.1, read as the reverse complement.
TTGAACCATTTTTTATCCCCACAACCAGAAGTCAGATGGGTTTAGGTAAGGGGATCTGGGTGGCCACAAATCCTGAAATTGCGTAGAAATGATGCGATTGTCACCGAAGGTTTGTCGAAGCAAATCTTTCTCCTAGCGTGTGGGATCGTCTCATTTTGCATAAAAATAGTGGTGGGGATACAGTTGCGTTCTTGCAAAGCTGAAATCACGTGTGGCACAAGTAAGTCCATGTAACGCGCAGATATCACTGTACACTTAACACGTCCATGAGGTGTCATCTCCTCAAATAGGAACGGATCGATAATTAAGGATCTTGTGAAACTACATCACATAGACACATAAGTTGAGTGCAGTACGTGTTTCTGCACAAGTGGCAGATTAGAGCCCAATAAGCTACAGTTCCGTGAATTTACGACACCGTGCAGAATAAAATGAGCCTCGTCCGTCCGAAGAATATTCCCCGTCACGTATCAACCATTTCCACGGACATATCATCCATTTCCACACGTGCCAAGAAACGAAAGGCCAAGTCACAGCATTGTAGCCTACCAGGGGGCTTCATTTGATGCACATTCTGACTTTTCTTGGGACGCCAGTGTAAAATACGCCGCAAACCCTTTCGGTCTTCTGATCAGTGGAGAGGCAATCCCGATAACACAGTTTGAGCACTGGCTGCAGAATTTGAGTCATTTACTGCATGGTCGGCTAGAGCTACAGTAACTTCGTCAACAATTACCATGGGAGTGAACCATCTCCTTCTTTCTGTTGCGCCACCTAATTCACACGTTTCTTCATGTTTGTTGATCATAATCTTTGGTCTATTTATCGAAACAGGACCTCTTCGCAGCTTTTTCTGTCGGCGACATTCCTGCAATGCAGTGCTGCTGCCGCTGCTGTTTTGTTAAAATAGCTTCACCGGCAGCACATGTTCTTTCTTCTCAATAGCAATCTTGTTTCGTACGGGAAACTTCAACCTTCTCAACCTTTCCACCATCAGTCCTCTCACAAATGAAATGAACATTCCTCGCCAAGCGAAAACACCTTACTGTCGTCGAAAGTGGAAACGTTTCACCTTCCGACTGCTTACAGCGCCTTATTTTCAACTTGTGGCAGAAAGTGGAGCAATTATTTTTTGTAGCATACTTCGCAAGAGCACCAATTGATGAACATACCTACTATGTATCAGCGTCCTGCAATATTTGGAACCCAAACTGCATCGCTTGTAACACCGTCAGATAATTTGTAATCACCCGGGACTATGTGAGAAACCCTACATTACCTATATACTTATTTCTTACAGTTCTCTATTATTTTATCTGCTCATTCCGCCCTCTCTCTCCAGTCTTGCTCTCCCCCTTTTATGTATCTCACTCCATTATCACGCCCGTCCCCACAACAGTAAGAGGTTGGCGTTTTTTACCCCCATAGTATTTCTGTCCAGATAGCAAGCAAATAGCAAACGCTGCTTCTTTAAAGAACTCGCTTGTATAAAACAGCTTCTAATTTATGACTACTTTGCAACTGCGTTAATGTGTTAAATATATGGCGTCCGACATGAAGCCGAGGAAAAAATATGGAAAGGTTTTAAATTATGTTTCATGTCTGTTGGAAGTCGCTAACTGCTGTCATTATCAAACACTCAATGGATATATACTCGGTAATTTGCGCTCTATTTTGAGAAAAAGATTAGTTTTTCAAGCATGCTGCACCATCTCCTGAACAACGTCTCGCGCAGTGTTATAATTTTGTAGGTATGTTCAGCGGTATATGTGGAGACTGTCTGCGAAATGTGTTGCAAATAGAGTAAGTAGCAACGAAGCGAGGAGTCCAGAAGCAAACTGCAGTGAGTGCAGCAGAAAATTTTATTCGGTAAACAGAAAAACTTCTTCCTTTCTTCAAATGGCGGGTATTCGAAATTTCATTTCATCATACACTACTGGCCATTAAAATTGCTACACAAAGAAGAACTTCAGATGATAAACGGATATTCATTTGACAAATATATTATACTAGTACTGACATGTGATTACATTTTCACGCAAGTTGGGTGCATACATCCTGGGAAATGAGTACCCAGAACAAGTCTATGCACACAGAGGTGCCCATAGCCCAAGCGTGGCCAAAGCGGAGCCGGCAGAGAACCACTGAGTCCCGGCGAGAGGCCCTCATGGAGGACTGCCACACATTCGTAGTCTCCTTAACGGCACGCAGTTAGTTGTGCGTACTGAGACTATGACATTCCGTCTCCCAAAGCCGAAAAACATGGCGACGTAAAAACGAGCGCAGGTAAGTTATTGGAATGCCGATCTCCATAAGCGGTTACCGAGTAGCCTGTTTGGCCCACCTGTCAGCAAGTTCGTTGCCTCGGATTCCGACGTGTCCTGTGGTCCACACAAACACCAGTGAACGACAGGACCGTTCCAAGGCATAGATGGGCTCCTGGATGGTCGCTTCCAAAGCATGACGCGGACAGTACTGGTCGATAGCATGTAGGCTGCTCAAGGAGTCAGTACACAGAAGAAACGACTCCCCAAGGCATGAACGGATGTGCTCGAGAGCACTAGATACAGCCACCAGCTCTGCAGCGAAAACACTGCAGCCATCGGGCAAGGAAAGCTGCTCAATATGTCCTCCACGGGCATACGGGAAGCCGACTTGACTATCAATCATCGAGCCGTTGTTGCAAATCTCTTCATGGCCTCCAAACACGCCAAGAATCGAGATTAAGTGACAGTTGAGAGCCGCGGAGTAAACTGAGTCCTTTGGGCCGTGTTAAAGGTCCTGGCGCAGCCGCGGCCTATGTATACACCATGGAGGTATGCGTGACTGGACTTGGAGTATAGGCGGTAAAGGCAAGGACTCCAGTTCAGACAGAAGGGATCAGACGCGATCTGCAATTGTAAGCCCTGACCTGGGCCGCCTAAGCGGGAGATGAACCACTGTGGGTGGGAAAAGGAGACGGTAATTCGGATGCGCAGGAGAATGGCGAATGTGTGCAACGCGACTGGCGGACAGTTGTGCTAGCCTGACCTGCATTGGAGGAACTCCAGCCTCCGCAAGGACGCTGGACCCGTCGCTAGTCGAACGCCACAGTGGTGCACTGAGTTGAGTAAACGCAATGCTGACGGCGCCGCCGAACCATGAACCAGACTCCCATAGTCAAGGTGGGAATGAACAAGGGCTCTGTATAGCTGCAGCAGCGTAGAGCGATCTTCACTCCAGTTGGTGTTGCTCAGGCAGCGGAGGGCATTGAGGTGCTGGCAGCACTTCCGCTTAAGCTTACGAAGGTGAGGAAGCCAAGTCAACTGGGCGTCGAAACCCAGTACTAAAGGTCGATACGCCACCACTACAGTGAGGGGATCATCAGTAAGGTAAAATTCTAGTTCCGTATGAATGGTATGATGCCGATAGAAGTGCATTACACACGACTTTGCGGCCGAAAACTGAAAGCCGTGGGCTAGAGCCCATGACTGCGCCTTGTGGATGGCTCCCTACAGGCGCCACTCAGCAACATCAGTACTGGTGGAGCAATATGAAATGCAAAAGTCGTCTGCATACAGAGGTGGTGAGACGGACGGCCCTACAGCTGCTGGTAGACCGTTAATGACCACTAAAAGCCGGCTGGGGTGGACGAGCGGTTCTAGACGCTACAGTCTGGAACCGTGCGACCGCTGCGGTCGCAGGTTCGAATCCTGCCTCGCGCATGGATGTGTGTGATGTCCTTAGGTTAGTTAGGTTTAAGTAGTTCTAAGTTCTAGGGGACTGATGACCTCAGAAGTTAAGTCCCATAGTGCTCAAAGCCATTTAAACAATTTTGAACTACAAAAAATATACACTCAATACAGAGCCCTGGGAGACCCCATTCTCCTGGATATGGGGGAAACTATGGGCGGCGCCAACTTGCGCACGGGAAGTACGAAGCGACAGGAAATTCTGGATAAAAATCGGGAACGGGAATTGGATACCCCATGAGCTGTGGTGCGGCTCGCGTTGGTGCTGTTGTAGGTTTCCGCCCTCTGTTGGAGGCCAGACTGTATAGTTTAGTTGACATGGTTGCAGTTGTTTGTATTCTTCTTGTGTTGACTGGCGCCACTTGGTTTCGCAAGCGTTGCCTGTACGCTAGTGGCAGCAGCGGCGTTATCGACTTGTAGTGACTGTGGCCCTATCTCTGGTGTGACTTCGTCGTTCTTCCGGGTCGTGTGAGTGAGCAGTTCGGTTGGGGACTCCGAAGGAGCTAAGAGGCAGTGTCAGAACACGCAAGGTCCGCTGGCGGCACGCATGCAGTGCCAGATGGAAGGGCTGCGGTTGCGAGGGTACACGACCTCGTCGTCAACCGGATCTAACAAGCTTTAAGTTTTAATCCCAGCAGCGAAACCTCCACCATTGTGAGATCTCGCGATTCTCCAGTGACTTGGGTTTGTGTTGCTGCTCGCAGTGTCGCCGAGACGAAGAGCAGCGAGTGGAGTACTTGGGGAAGACGGATATAATTAGCTTTCCTCGACTTCTTGTTACTAATTGCTGCATTCTATGTGTTACTAACGGCAGTGTACGTTTCCTTCCCTTGCTTCTGCTGTCCAGTAAGGCATGTAGTTTTGACACTTTCCTTGATTTGTAGGTAGTTTGGTGCTTCTTCTATTCTGGTAGTAGTGGTTCCTTTCTCCTTTTGGACGCTCTAAACACAGCATTCTGAGGACGTAGTACTGACCGCAGATTCCGACTTTGGCGTCGTGTTCCATCGTTGCCTTGGTTATCGGACGTTAGGTAGCTTCAGTAGATCATCATTAGTCATTCGTTAGGCTGTCACTAGTCTGAGTTACCATCTTGTGAAGTGAATGCAACTCTTGGCTGCCTTTCTCATCGCTCGCGGTAGTGTTTTTGGACTGACCTACTCAGAGGTCCATTCGTGGAGCACCGTCTGTGAGTAGCCCTTGTGTTTCATTATTGTGGTATTATTTTATTATTATATTACTAATTTACCATCATTCGTCTCACCTATTTGGCGATCAGTTGCTTCTCCTTTTGAATTTACCTTGTTGTTATATTTGCTGTTTATTGTATGTTTCTAAATTTTTTAAAATAATTGCCATTCTTGGCGTTCCAACAAGTTTAAACGGTTCTTCTACCTGGTTTACTATCATTTTGTCTCACCTGTTTGGTGATCAGTTGCCTGTCTATTAAATTAACTTTTGCTATTGCGTTTCTGTTTGACAGTATGTTTGTTAAATTTTTTCAGCCGTGACTTTCGCTATTTGTCTTAAAATTCTAATGAAGCAATTGTATTTTAGCAGTTAACCTTTAAGACCTTGGTAATGTGTTTTCAGTATTCTAATAACTGTAGTTCTTAAATTGCAACAAGTTAGACATTCTTAATTTATTACTATTAAGGCCTTCAGCTGTGAAACAGTTCTTAATTTATTATCATGAAGGCCTTCAGCCATGAGTGTCGTTACTTGTCTTAAAATTTTAATTTGGCAATTGCATATTTGCAGCGAGATTTAAGACCTTGATCACTTGTCTTTTATATTTTAATAACTGTAATTGGAAGTTACAACAAGTTTATTCAATTCTTAATTTATTGCCATTAAGGCCTTCAATCATGAAATAATTCTTAAATTATTGACATTATTTTAATTTGTTGTTGATTTAAATAAATTGCGTATGATTAAAAGAAAAGCCAACCAATAGGAACAGATTACGGCCCCATCCACAATCGTAACCCAACCCTACCTTCCTTGACTACCAGGTCTCACCCCACTCGTACAATATGCCAAGGGTACGATGTCGCCAAGGTGGTGTAATACGCTTTTCGTAAATAAAAAAAGATGGCAACAATGTGTTGGCGTCTGGGAAAGGCTATTCAGGTGGCAGACTAGGGGGACCCCAGATTATCAGTAGTAGAGCGACCCAGGCAGAAGCCTCCCTGCCATAGACCCAGTAGGCCACGTGACTCCAGGACACAACCCAACTGCCTGCACACCATACGTTCCAGCAGCTTAGAAAGAACGTTGGTGAGGCTGATTGGCCTATAGCTATCCACATCAAGCGGGTTTTTGGCTGGTTTGAGAACTGGTATAATGGTACTCTCCCGCCTGTGCAATGGAAAGACGCCATCACACCACATCCAGTTCCAGATCACCAGGAGATGTCGCTTGTAGTCAGACGAGAGATGTTTAATCATCTGACTGTGGATCCGATCGGACCCAGGAGCTGTGTCGGGGCAATGTGCAATGAATGGCACTGAGGAGCTCCCACTCTGTAAATGAGGCGTTATAAGGTTCACTGTGGCGTTCAGTGAACGAGGGGAGTTTCTCTTCCATCCACCGTTTGAGTTTGCGAAAGGCTGGGGATAACGCAGAGGCGCGAGCATACTGCTCAGCAAAGCGCTTGGCATTCGCGTTGGATTTCGGTAGATAACACGACATTTAACACCACTAAAAGCTGTTGGGGCCTGGACCCAAAAACTAGTTTGATCTTTGCCCAGATTTGGGAAGGTAACGTATAGCACCCAATGGTCGACACATACCTCTCCCAACACTCCTGTTTCCGCCTTTTGATAAACTAGCGAACGTGGGCACGGAGCCGGTTAAAGGCTATGAGGTGCTCTAAGGAAGGGTGCCGCTTATGCAGCTGTAGAGTTCGCCGACGCTCCTTAATTGCCTCAGCGACTTCCGGCGACCACCAAGGGACTGTCTTTCGCCGGGGGCACCCTAAAGAACGAGGGATCGCGTTTCCCGCCGCAGCAACAACCGTTGAAGTTACCTGCTCACCCACCACATCGATGTGGGGGAGATTCAGTGGTGACAGCAGAGGTGAAAGTTTCCCAGTCAGTCTTGTTTAAAGCCCATCTGGGCAGGCGTCTGTGGGCCTGACGCCAGAGCAGTGACAGGAAGACGATGAAATGGTCACTACCACACAGGTTGTCATGTGCTTTACAGTGGATAGATGGGAGAAGGCCAGAACTGCTAACTTAGAGAACAGTGGCCGAATATGTACCATGTGCCACACTGAAATGTGTGGCAGCCCCAGTATTTAAGAGGCAGAGTTCGAGTTGTGATAGTAAATTTTCGACATCTCTGCCTCAGTCAGTAAGAACTGTGCCACACCACAAGGGGTTATGGGCGTTTAAAATCTCCCAAAAGCAGGAAAGGTTTTGGGACTTGATGAATAGTGCAGCCAATACGTTCAGCGGTACTGCACTGTCTGGAGGAAGATATACTTTGCAGACAGTTATTTCCTGCATCGTCCTTATCCTGAGAACCACAGATTCAAGAGGGTTTTGATGGGGCACAGGTTCACTGCATACTAAGTTCAGGACATAGACGCAAACTCCACCTGACCCTCTATTGTAGTTGCTACGGTTCCTGTAATATCCCTTATAGCCACGGAGGGCAGGGGTCTGCATTGCTGGGATCCAGGTTACCTGTAGAGCTATGCAGAAAGCAGGTGTAAAGCTTAACTGTTACCGTAGCTCAGGCAGGTGGTGAAGAAAACAGCCGCAATTCCACTGGAGGATGACGTTATTGTGAGGCTGCGGAGGCATGAAGTGTGCAAGGAGGCAAGTTATTCCACAGGGTCACATGCTGCCTCTGACTGAGTGTTTGTAGCCATTTCTATGGTGGATGAGGCATCAGTGAGATCTAAGTCCGCAGGGGACGCTAAGATCTCGACTGCATCCTCAGATGCAGAATTGATAGGGAGTGGTGGCGTTGGGGCCACCAGACGGTTCTGTTTCTTAGCAGACTTCTTCTTAGGTTGCTTGATCTCTCGCTTCTCTTTAGGGGCTTGCTGGGAAGATTTCACCGAAGCAGCTTCAATCATGGAGAAAGAAGCTCTTGGTCCAGCAGCTTTTGGCACCTTGAGCCACTGGCGAGTGTCCGCCATGGCATTAGTGGAGACCTTGGAAGAGAGCGCCCCAAGGGACCCTTTCTGCATAAGAGGAGCCAGGGGAGGCTGTTGCTTCTCTGACAAGGCGGAGGGGACCGTTGTCCCCTGCATCTGAGGGGGTCTTGCTCCTGAAGTAGGTGCTTTGGGAACAACAGAGGAAGATTTGGCCACTACCACCAAGGGGATGGGAGTATCCTGGTGGCCCAGAGGGCCCACTATTCGTGGCACAGAGTGAGGAACCACTGGCACTTGGGATGGTGATGGTGATGTAGCTGCAGCTTATGTCGACATCAAGCAAATGAGGTGTAATCTTTCGAATTTAGTTTATCCTCTGTGTAAGTCAACTGGTCCAGGGTCTTGTACTCCATGACTTTACACTCCTTTGAAGTACTGGGCATTCTGGCGAGCAGGGGGAGTGGTACTCTCGAGAGCTGATGCAAGTGGGAGGAGGTACACATGGAGTATCTGGGTGCACTGGACGTCCACAGTCTTAACATGTGGCTCTGGAAGTGCAGCAGGAAGACCTGTGCCCAAACTTCCACCAGTTACAGCACCAAAAAGAGGAAGGGACATATGGCTTAACGTCACAGCGGTAAACCATAATCTTGCCTTTTTGTGGCACTGAATCACTCTCAAAGGCCAAGAAGTAGCAACCCTGTTGTCTTGTGGTCCCCTGCAAACGCACCAAATGAAATGAACACCCTGCTGTTCTAAATTGGTGCGGAGCTCGTCGTCAGATCTCGTGAACTATGTTGAGGCTTTTACTGGGAGTGATGGAAACGGGAATGTCACCTAGTTTGTCACAGGCGAGTGACGCTCGGGATTGGGTTGGGCATTCTGTCTGAATCAAGACTCCGTCGTCACTTCTTCAAACTTATCTTCAAGGTGTTCAACGAAAAATTGAGGCTTTGTCGGTAGAAAAGAGTCCCCACCAGTTCTGCTACAGACTAAAACCGAGGCTAATATGGTTCTCTCCATTCTGTAGCTCTATGTTCCTCCCATGGTGTAGTGAGGGAAGGAAACTATTTAGGGTCATGCCTGTCGGCATTGCATTCTATCTTGCCCTTCTTAGAGAGATGACTTAGTCCGCTTCATTGGCCCTGATGCATCCATTCCGATCAGGGCTCTCCCATGGGCGCCACCGAGCCACAGCAAAGGCCAACTGGCATGCTGGCCATTGCCGCGAGTCCTGATGCCCCAGGAAGGCAGGCATCTAGTGCTTGGCATATGTGGGGAGTTTACAGCTCGGGCAACAGCAGTGCAATCCCTGTGTTGTCCGGGGGGGGGGGGGATACCAAATATAAAAGCCCCACCACAATGGACTGGCTATCGTACTGGTTATTGGGTGCAGAGAAATTCAGATACATAGTATTAACCTGATATTTACAACTCCTCTCTGCTGCTATTTGGATACCTCAATTGACTTCACAGATGATGAGACATTTGACTAGCTTAAGAAAGTTCGAAAGTGAGGTAGAATCCTGTGACAGAGTGGAGCATGCTCGTAGCACTCTATTGTGAGCCAAAAATGAGTTTAATATTCATGTCCTGTGATGCAGGATATAGCAGATATTAAGCTGATGAGATCTTTTTCACTGCTGTAGAGAATACTGTTGAGAGGAAATATAGCCTACGCTATGATGATGTAGGTAATTATCACACTAAGAAAGATGCTTTAGAGATATCAAAATGCTTGCGTCCTTCAGTTTCTTCTGTCTTAGAAAATAACACGTGTAAAAGTGAGAAATCTACATTTCGTGTGAGATTTTTCGAGGAGTATGGACAACAACATTCCCATCTCAGTTTGAGTAAAGCGGATTTTTTTAAATGTTGAGTCTATGTCATTGTGTTGTAGGTTGACTGTACGTCCTGTTTGTCTCGCAGTGTGCTAGGAGTTACCTAGGCCCGTTCATGAGGAGAGTCAGGCATGGTCACAAGGGGTCAGCCAACTGAATGCTCTGGCTTAGCCTCTTGGGGCTGGCGGACAAAGAGAAAGAAGGCTCCAGCTCTTCTGGTATACAATACACTCGGTAGATGGTGCTGGACTAGAAAGGACACTTTTTTCATCTTGGGATGCTGTGTTCAGGTAAGGTAATAAGAAGTGTGCGCATAAAAATATCATACAATGTATTTCCCACATTTCTGTTGGTTAGGTGTATAAATGTGTTTCATTCCTCCGTGGTGCTGCTGAATGACTCTTGTATATAGGGACAAGATCTTATAGTAGCAATTCTCACTCCAACTTAACTTCCATCGCTCCACCATTTTTTGTTTCCTTCGACCTCCAAAATGCCTAAGACTACGTATGGCATCCTGGTCTCCTCTTTAAACTCAAAACTTACGCCCTGTCTATCAATTTTGCCCACCTAGTCGTTTCTTTCCACTCATGCCGTCCTTCCCATGTCACCCTCCACACCAACTTCCATCTCTTTTATCCCACTGCTGGCATTCCCCAGGGCTCCATCCTCTCCTCTATCTCCTGTACACCACTGATATGCCTAAGCCACCAAGCCACCACCACCATCTGTCCACCTCCTCCAACATGCTGATAACACCGCCTTCCTGGCTCTCAATCCTAACTTTCAATGGCCCCAGTGCACCCTCCAAACCCATCTTGACCAGTTCACCACTTGGTGTAACCAGTGGTTCCTTCATATAAATCCTTCCAAAACCCAGGCAATCACCATAGGCTGCACCACCAGCTCCTTCAGTTTCCATGATTTCTATCTCACCACTTAAGGTCATCCCATCCAGCTCACCCCCACCCTGAGATACCTTATGAACACCCTCGACTGTCACCTCATGTGGACCCCTCATCTCCTGACCATCCAGCAGGAAGCCCATTCCCACTTCTGTCTCCTGAAACTCCTGTCTGGCCGGACATGGGGACTGCATCCTTCCACCATCCACCACAAATACAAATCCCTTATCTGTCCTATCCTTTGTTATGCCAGCGTTGCCTGGATCGCCACCCCCCTCTTTTATAGGGCACTCTAAATCCTAGAATGCCACATGCTGTGCCTTGGATTCCGTATCCGCCTTCCTTCCGCCACATGACTCCTGTATGACCTCATTCCCTTCCCCCAAGTCCTACTTTTCCACCAACATCTCCACATCCTTTAAGCTGTCTGCAGGCTTGATACCTCCCCCTCCCCCCAACCCCTGGTTTCCTCCTTCCTCTCCACCCCTTGTCTGTTGCCACGCCTTTATCGCTGTATCCCTCCCTCCCTCCACCTCCACATGCTTCACCTCCTTTATCAGGGCAATTTCCATCACCTTTCCCTCCCAGATCTTGAACTTCGCCTTGAGATCTACCCTTCCTACCAACGGAAGCTGGGCCTTGTTCCCCCGTCCACAGGACCCCTCTTCCCTCTCCTTCTCCCAGAGCGGATTTTTCTCCCTCCCTGAGTCCCTGCACCCTCTCCTATCCTGTCTCTTCCGTCCCCATCTCCCCTTCAGTGGCCCTCCACCTCATGCCCTTTTCTGTCCCCTCCTTATTGTCCCCTTTTCCCTTCTCCCTTGTCCCCCACCTCTGGCAGATCCTCCAAGGTTTTTATTCATTATCACGTGTGTTGTCTTCTGTGCCATTATACAGTGTCATCAAGTGAAGTGGTTTTAATTATGTACTCGACCTGTATATAGTCCATGATTGTTCATGTCATTGTTTTGTTTTGTGGCAGACTTTTTAACTTGTGGTTGACTCCAGTGATTTTAAGTGTGCAACGAATTGCCAGCTGTGTTCTTTTAACTTTATGTTGACTTTTTAACTGTCCACTAGTGCATGTCCCCGTATTGGTGTATATTTTAACTCCCAACATCTCCATTTATTATGTTTCTTACATACTCCTTTCATCCCACTTTTTATGTAAGAGTTTCCCTTTCATATATTTTTGAAAAGCCATTTGGCTGAGGTGCGGAGGACTGTACTGCTGCCAGCCCAGCAGGAGCATAAAATTACGATAAAGAAAGAAAATAGTAGCACTATCCCCCCCCCCCCCCCCTTTGGCTTTTTCCTCTCCTTCCCCTTTTTTTCACCTCATCTCTTTGTTGCCCCAACCCGAATCAGCCTTAGGCTGTGGTGCATCATCTTTGTGACTACTGTTTAGTACAGTGTATAGTTCATGTTAAGTGTTGTGTGTCTTTTTTAAGTATTGCTAACAGAAACCATACTGTCACTAGGTGTGATTTTTTATCTCTTGCCAACAGAAACCAGACTGTCACCTTGTTTTTTAATTGTCTGTCTGCTTAATGTGTGTCTTAATTAGCATCAACAATCCTTTGTTTTTTATACGTTAACCTTAATTAGCATCACCAATCCTTTGTTTTTTTTATATTTTAAATTTCCGCCAGTTTATAGTTTAAAACGTCACTGTTTTTATCGCCTGTTTTTATTGTATATTTCTTCTTATTCAGTTTTTCAATATTCTTTAGGCTGAAGAGCGGTGTACTAAGCTGCTGCCAGCCCACCTCCCTCCCCCTCCTTCCAGGGTGAATCGAAAACCAAGTAGCAGCACTAGATCTGCATTTCGATTACTCCCAATTCCCCACCATCCTTGAATGCACTATACCTCTGTCCCACCGCTCGACCCTCATTTCCAATACTTGGATCAGTTACACCCCTCCGACATCAACTGTCCCATCATTGTACACGACCTCACTCTCGTCCTCCACTCCAAACGCTTTTATCCTGACCTGTGGAAGACTTCCCATGTCCTTCTGTTCGCTAAATCAACAATAGCCTCATCTGACACCTCTTCCTATCGTCCCATCTGTCTCACCTCTGTGTTCACTATGCACAATTTCAGGTCCTGTACTTTCTGTTCCACTGCCAGCGTGTCCTTTGTCCGTCCTCTATGTCCTGTTCACTGCCGATATACCCAAACCTCTACTACCTGTTCATCTCCTCCAATTTGCTGATGACATCGCCTTCCTGGCCCTTTATCCTACCCTTCAACGGTCCCAACACATCCTCCAAATCCACCTTGACCAGTTCATCGTTTGGTGCAACCACTGGTTCCTTCATATCAACCCCGCCAAGACCCAAGCAATCCTCATAGGCCACACCACCCACTTCTTCCATCTCCATGAGTTCTACCTAACCATTTATGGTTGGCCTATCCATCTCACTTCTACCCTAAATACCATGGCCTCACCTTCACTGCCACCTCACCTGGACTTCCCATCACCTTATGATCCGAAAACAAAGCCCACAATTTAGTCTGCCTTCTGAAACTCCTGTCCAGCCTGGCATGGGGACTACATCCTTCCACCATCCTTCACACCTAAAAATCCTTGATCCACCCAGTCCTTTGTTATGCCAGTGTCACCTGGATTTACGCCCCTCCCAGATTCTATAAGGCCCTCCAAATTATGGAACACCATGCACTCCACCTTGCCTTCTGTATCTGCCTTTCATCTTACATGTGCATCCTCTATGACCCCATCCCCTTCCCTCACCTTTTCCTCAAACACATCTGCTCTCTGTACATAGTCCGCTGACTCGATCTCCCCCACACCCTGGGGTCCCCCTTCCTCTCCACTCTCAACCCATTGTTGCGCCTTTACTGTTGTGTCCTGCCCTTTCTCCACCTGCACACCCTCCACCTCCTTTCCCATTGCAGCTTCCAGCACCTACAGTTGCCAGACGATGAGCTTCACCTCACATCTACCCCCCCTCCTACCATCTCTAATCCCACTTTCTCCCCCTGCTCCTGAGGGCTCCCTCAACTCTCCCCTTCCCGTCCTCTGGGCGGTTTTCCTCCCTCCTACACCCCCTCCCTTTCCTGTGCCCCTTTGTGTCTCTGCACTCCCTCCTGCCTTGTCTTCCCTCTTCATCTCCTGCCCTGCCTATCTCTTGCCACTTGGTGCGCCCCCTGCCCCCTTTTCCTCTTCTTCTCCGAAGCCCCCCCCCCACCCCAATGCACCGTCCTTCCCTCTTTTTTTGCCTCTCCAGCAGCCCGTCCCTCGGCAGGTCCCCACCAGTGGTTTTTATTCTTCATGTGTGCTCTGTCATTTACAGTGGTACTTTTTTATGTGTCTTGCTCTGTGTGTTTTTTATACTGTAGCCAGCTTTTAACTTGTGTTTGACTCCAGTGTCTTTTAAGTGTCCCAAGGATTGCCAGCTGTGTTATTTTAACGTTATGTCGACCTTTTAACTGTTCCCCAGTGAATGTCCCCTCATTAGTGTATATTTTAACTCGCATTATCTCCACCTACTGTGTTTTGTATATCCCCCTTTTTCCCCTTTTTATGTATGAGTTCTCCTTATTATTTTTGTAAAGTCACTCAGCTGAAGAGTCGCTAACTGTACCGCTGCCAGCCCACCTCTGCACAATTGGAACAGGGGCATAAAATAACAATGAAGAAAAAAAGTTGTAGCACTGGTTAGGCAAAGCCCACAGTAGATTCCACTTCCTACAACTCCTGTCTGCTTAGAGATGGTGATTGAATCCTTCCAACACACTTTATACCTAAAAATACTTGATCCATCCCATCGTTTGTTACACCATTGTCACCTGGGTCTTTGCCCCTCCTAAATTCTGAAAAGCTATCCAAATCCTCTGCCTGCTTTCTCTATCCATCTCCTATCACCCATGGGCATCCTATAAGACCTCATCACCTTCCCACATCTCCTTTTTCCTTGAACACAACTGTATCCTCTACACTAACCATACCTTGATCCCCCTTAACTGATTTTGTCTCCTTTCCTCTCCAGCCCCCCCCCCCCCCCCCCCCCATGCTGCTGCGTCTTTACCAGTGTGTCCTACGCTCTCTATCTCCACACCCTCCACCTCCTCTCTCTCAAAGGAACTTTCAATATCTCTCCATCGCAAATGACATGCTTTTCCCTGATATTTGTCCCTCTTCCCAACTCTGTCTGTCCCTTCCCCCTCCCCTCCTCCCTTGGTCTCCCTCTCCTACCCATCCACCTCTGCTGTTTCCTCCATCCTATCCCCCGCCCCCCCCCCCTTAGGAGCATATTAATCATGCTTCTTTTCTGCCTCGGGTGGTGGTTTGATAGTTTGTGCAGGTATCGGTCTGTGTGTGTCGGTTTTCGATACACACTGTGTCCCAAGTTTATGCCATTCCTTGTGATCAGCACATCTGAATATAAAACACCGCAAGCACATGTGAATTTGCATTTCCATGTCATACATTGCAAATCTTACCGTTTTTTGCTATGAAAGAATTGATAACTAGCTGCTACCACATTCTCGCTTCTCCTTTCCCACTTGCACTCCCTCCTCAGCTGTTCCCTTCCCACCCTCCCTATCCTCTGCATTTGGTCTGCTACCAGCTCCCCATTCTGCCTGTTCCTGCGTCTCCTCCTCCACCAAGCCCCCTTCTATCTTTGCTCTCTCCCTTCAGTCTGACCTCCCCTCCATTGGCAGGCCCTACCAACATTAATCCAGTTACATTATAGTGTTTTGGTAGTCACTGTGTATGTAAGATCTGTGCAGTGTGTGTTCAGTGTCGTCTTGTGTGGCTCTCATTACTGTGATCGCCATTTTTAATTGTGCTCTTCGTGTCATCATTGTTTATGTGCTCCATAAAGGGGACGATTGGAATTCCACTGCATTAATATTCTGGGTTGACAATGTTTAACTGTGACAGTATTCCTAAGTTGATAAAATAAAGAGAACATCCTATGTTCTTCCACACTAGCATTATACAAACTTAATTTTTATAAATAAGGAAAATATTATTAATTATTTTTATTGTTATTGTTGTGTCCTCTGCAATACAGTGTAATTAGCATTTGAATTTACCAATGAAATTCGAATTTACCCCAAAAACTGGAATTTCCTGCTGATTTTCAATTTCCCTCTGATTTATTAATTTCTCGCCATTTTTCCAACTTGTGAATGTTAGAGACGTTTGGGGATTTCCTGGAGGAAGAAGGGCCCTCCTAAGGGTTGGGGATATCACAGAGGGGAAGTGAGTAATTAATTGATCAATTTAATTAATTAGTCAATTTGTTATCAAATGTGTCCCAGAATCTGGAATGGAAAGGAGGAGGTGTGACGATTTCCCACAGGGGGAGGGACGTAATTAATTGATGAATTTAGTTAGTCAATTGGCCTCATTGCAGGCTACACCAAAACGAACTTTACTCCACTACTAGCATCATCCCGTTGAAATGGGAACTACGTATGCATTGTAGTTTCGGCCTTGTGACTGTAGATCAGAAAGAGTGATGTGGTCTTTAATGTCTTGCTTGGCTCCTTGTATGCGAATGTCATGACAGGCATTATTGTATCCCAAACTCTCTGTCTGAAATCAAAGAACATCAAAAGCATGTCTGCTAGAGTCCTGTTAGACTGTTCTGTGAGACCATTCATCTATCAGAGGAGGCAGTTGTTATCTTGTGGGTTACATTGCAATTTGAAGTTATATCTGATAGTAGTCTCGATTACGAAACTTTTGCAGCAATGCGACATCACCACATAGAGTGTTCTGTAGTTCAAAGGCATGTCTTCTACAAGCAACTTTGCAGTTTCTTGAGCTTCGCCAGTAGGCCCAGCTTTAGTGACAGCATAGCAGGTCAGTGCAGATTGTCCATCGACTGCTGTTTGTCGACTTCTAGATCCTCCTCAAGAGCTCAAGTACAATTCGTGGAATGCAGTTGATGCATTTGGAATTGCTACCAGATACCCCAGAGGTAAACGTGATCGTGGTCCTGTCGTTGGAATTCTTTACAGTGACTCACGTAGTATTTAATAGATCGGTACAGACCTGGGCAGCGATGTCTGCATCTGATTCTGTCAGTCTTCACATACACCAGGTGATCAGAGGTTGGAGACTTGTAGAAGAAGTTCAGGATAGCTGCTCATAGATGAACTGGGATAATGGGAAACAATTTCTGCCTCATTGGATCATAGTTCTTGTACAGTGCAACATTTATTAATTCGAGTTCTTTGGTCCGTTCCTCCACCGTGAAGGCTTCTACCGTTTTCAACAGTGCGAGATCTTCTCCCAGTTCAGCGCCAATGCCACTGATGTGTCATCCACACTGCTCTCTTCTAGCAAAGAATTCCCTTCAAGGCAGTCAGCGCCCTTGGGTTAGTATCCACATTTGCATACCAGTGTGAAATTGTATTCTTGAAGCCTCAGTGGCCATGTTCCCAGTTGACTCGACTTCAGGCTAGTCAGACAACGAAGATAGTTGTTGTCCCCCACAACGGTGAATGATTTTCCATGCACATACAGCCAGAACATGTTGATGGTTCGTAGAAATTCAAGATACTCTACCTCAGTTGCAGAGTCGTTCATCTCGGACTTTGAGAATATTCTGCACGTATAATTTATCATCTCTTCAGAATGTTCCTGAATTTGTATTAGAACTGCATTTACTCCAAAATCGTTAACGTTAGTATGAAGTTCTGCCTTGGCATTCTCGTCATACATGATGGAACCGGAGAATATCTTAGCGTCTTCTTCAGGAAAAGGAAAGGAAGGAAAATTTGGAGTCTCCCTGCAGTAGTTCTTGGAAGAGACGTGCCTTGATACAAAAGTCCTGTATGAATCACTGATGTGACGAGCACATTCTGAGAAGTTGTGAAATCTGCGATTACTCTTTTTTATTCTGGACCAGAACGATCTCCATCACCATTCACTAGCTGCCTGAAGATTTTTATTTCTTGAGCAGCGAAGAGGCACTTTTTCAGAATCACACGAAGACCCGCAATCTAGAAACACTTCAATACGGTTGTCTGGCGACTTAGATGCTCTTCAAAACTTTTCGGATAAACGACAATGTCATCCTTGCAGCAAAGACATATCGTCCATTTAAAGTGTCGAAGCAGGTGTCTATCGTAAGTTCAAAAGTGGCTGAAGTATTATACATTCGAAACAGTATAATTTTAATCTCACACTAGCCTCAGGATTACGAAGACACTTTTGCAGACAGCCTCTTGAGCCTCATTTTGTAAGCAGCCAGTCTGCATGTGCATAGTTGAGAAATACTTTCCTCCTTGCGAACTGCCCAGGGTGTCGTGAATGCATGGCAAAGGGTAGGCATCTTTTTTAACAGTTTTATTCAGTAGTCGGTGTTTGACACAGAAACGCAATGTGCCGTCCTTCTTCTTCAGACGGCCCAAGGACTCTATGAATGTTCAGCGGTATAATCCTGCAGCATCTTGTCCACTTCCATGGGAGTATCCGTTCTTCAGCTGGTGACACACTATATGGGTGCTGGTTAACTGGTGGATGATTCCCAGCGTTATATGGCGTTTTATCATGTGCCATTTAGTCTGCCTTTTCTCCACTACTGATTTGGAAGTATCCGAAAACAGACAATGAATGGCCACCACTCGTTGATGCTGGTTCTCAGTCAGCCCGGATTCCCGCGCTGCATTATCTTTTGTCTTAGCAGATCGTGATTCTTCATCGAAAATATTAAACTGCCCTTCCCGGATTAGTTCGCGTTTCCCTACATATAAATCTTCAGGGATGAGTTGCGGCTGCTCTTGAGAGTTTGTGATCCAAAATTCCCCTTTACCATTTACAATGCGTATGTTCGTAGGTGATATTTACATTCCTTTTGTAAGCCTGAGTAGCTTTGTGCAATCGGAAAACGCTCCACATGTTAAGTGAGTATAGCGATTGACGACTGGAGCTCGTCTCCTTGATGAGAGCAGAGCCACAGTGTCTCCAACAGCAAACAACAGCCGCGGATAGCTATTACTATGCCCTCCATGCGGGAGTGTGTACGACAATAAAACGGCGGTACGATCCTCCTGCATGAGTGATTTGTTAAATGTGACATTTAAAAACTTCAGCTTTCCTTCTGGTGTCTTCTACTGAATACCCAAAAGGGGCGACGAGTGACTCGATAGAAGCCTTCGATCTGCTTTGCGATTTTATGTAGAAGCAGAGTTTTCTATGATAACCGGCAAGACCTTTCCTACGGTATGACGGTGGAAGTTGTGCGCTTCACGCATTGACCTGTTTACAGATGCATGAGTTCCTGCTAACTTTTATCTGGTGCCGTTTTTATGTTCTTTTTTGAACCGAGAGTGCAAATCCTCTACTTTTCGAATTTTGTTACTACACCACGGGTGGTATTTACTGCTCTTAATCCACGTACTCGCCCCATACTTCTACAGAGGGCGATTTACAATTATTTTAAGCTTTACCCATAATTCGTCCACTTCCGTCCGTATTACACTTAAATGTCCATTCATTGGTCGCCCCTGGTAGCTGAGTGGTCAGCGCGACGGAATGTCGTACCTAACGGACCGGATTCGATTCCCGGCTGCGTCGAAGATTTTCTCCGCTCATGGTGTTGTGCTGTCCTTATCATCATTTCATCCACATCGACAAGCAAGTCGCCGAAGTGGCGTCAACTCGAAAGACTTACACCAGGCGAACGGTCTACCCGACGCGAGGCCCTAGCCACACGACATTTCCATGTCCATTCAATGTATAAGTGAGATATCGGCAACGCTTATTTGCTTTTTTCTAGCATAAATGCTCTCGTAGCTTTCTTGATTGATTTACTAACTGTAGTAACAATAGTCATCATGCCGGCCGGAGTGGCCGAGCGGTTCTAGGCGCTACAGTCTGGAACCGCGCGACCACTACGGTCGCAGGTTCAAATCCTGCCTCGGGCATGGATGTGTGTGATGTCCTTAGGTTAGTTATGTTTAAGTAGTTCTACGTTCTAGGGGAATGATGACCTAAGAATTTAAGTCGCATAGCGCTCAGAGCCATTTCAACCATGACATTATGCTCACTAATCGCTGTCTCTCTGCTGACACTATGTGTGGTTTGTGGGATAGCTTCGTGAGTGCTGAGATCTGATCTCCCACGGTCTGACAGCTTCTTATGTCTGCAAGAAGCCCATCTGGGAGTAACATCGTGACTCAATTGTGGTAAATCGACAAATTCGAAGGGCATGTGATTGATAGTTATTCTTCCAATATGTGTTCCTGTCTGCAGAACTTATTTCCCTTGTCGGACTTTCAGTACAATTGCTTTTCTATCATACTGCATAGTCTTCTTTAGGTGACGATGATAAACATTCGACAGTCCTGAGCATCGATGTGACAACAAGATGGCAGCAAAAGCGTCAAGTCTGTATCAGGGCCAATCGAAAGACGTGAAAGTGCGTCCGCATTACTAAGTTGCGTTGTCGGGCGATACACGATACACTACAACAATAAAACCCATCGTTGCAATTTTTGGGCAGTTCTTACAGGAACCGGTTTCGTCGAATGAAATAAGGACTGCAAACGCTGGTGATCCGTTACTAAGTAGAATTTTCTGCCAAACGAATAGTGTGAAATTTGGTGACACCAAACACAATATCCAAAGCCTCTTTTTCAATTTGTGAATAGTTACACAGAGCTTGGGACAACACTTATGATGTGAAAGCAATAGGCCTGTCTTTATCACCAATTCTGTCAGAAAGCACTGCACCGATTCAGTAATAAGAAGCATCAACTTGCAAAATCACTGGTTTGCCAGGACCAAAGTGAACTAAGCATCGATCTCTGAGCAATTCATCTTTAAGTTTTTGAAAATCTACTTGGCACTCATCTGTCCAAACAAGAGGGACATTCTTGCGACGCAAGCGATGCAATGGAGCTCGTATTTGTTGTGCAGCGTTTGGTATGAACCGAATATAATAGTTGATTTTTCTTAAAACTGACTGCAATTCTGTAATAATGCGTGGAAGTGGAAAGTCTCGTATTGCTAACAAATGCGAATGGAGGGGGTGTACACCTTCAATGTTTATGATATGACCAAGATACTGCAAGTCAGGTTTAAAAAATGGGTACTTGTTCAGTCGACACTTCAGTCCTGCATCAGATAACGCACGAAACGAAGCCCGTAACTTTTCAGTATGTTTCTGGAAGAAATTTTTACTCTACTGGCAGACGTAAAGCTGTGAGGACGGGGCGTGAGTCGTGCTTGGGTAACTCAGTTGGTAGAGCACTTGCCCGCGAAAGGGAAAGGTCCTGAGTTCGAGTCTCGGACCGGCACACAGTTTTAATCTGCCAGGAACTTTCAATATGTTTTTCAGGTGTACAACCTGCGAAGGCAATACCGTCCAAATAGTTTGAACAGTTTGGTACTTGTGCGGTCAGCTGTTCCAAATACCGTTGAAAAATGGCGGGTGCGGAAACATTGTCAAAAGGAAACGCAAAATTTTAACAAGCCCAATGGATTATTTACTACACACACTTTGAGATTATTCAACGAGCGATATTTGAAGATACGCCTCGCGCAAATCAGTTTTTGAAAAGTAGCGTCCAGCGCCTAATCTGTCCTTGAGATCCTTTGGGCGTGGCAATGGATAAGTATCAATGACACTTTGTGGGTTGACCGTAAACTTAATCAACACAGAGGCAGTTGCGACCTGAAGGTTTGGCAAGTAAAACCAGTGGACTTGCCCAATGACTAGCTGATAAGGGCGCAATAACTCCGCTACCTTGCAGTTCTTTAAGTTCACCTGCAACCTTGTCCCGTAATGCAATGGGAACAGTTCTGTCCTGGGAAAATTTCGGCTCAGGATTGTCTTTCAGCGTAATATGTGCAACAAAATTGTTAACTTCGCCCAAACCTTCAGAAAAGAGTTCGGGGAAGACTTTTAGCATTGCATTGAATGCAGACAGTGACAATACATTGTCCTGAATGTTAATGCCAAACAAAGGAAAATAATCAAGACCAAATACGTTTTAACAATCGTATGATTGTAGCGCTGTGAAAGTCACTGTCCACGTATGAGAGATACATGGCGGGTAAAGTACATTTTCCGAGAACGAGAATCTCTCGTCCATTATATGCCGTCAGTTTCTGTTAGTTTTAGACAGGATTGGGGGGGCCGAGCGGTTCTAGGCGCTTCAGTCTGGAACCGTGCGACCGCTACGGTCGCAGGTTCGAATCCTGCCTCGGGCATGGATGTGTGTGATGTCCTTGGGTTAGTTATGTTTAAGTAGTTTTTAAGTTCTAGGGGACTGATGACCTGAGATGTTAAGTCCCATAGCGCTCAGAGCCATTTGAACCAGGATTGGGGAGCCAAACAGTTCATATGTGTGAGGAATGTGACAGAGGCACCAGTGTCCAAGTCAAACTTCACACTTTTCCCACAAATAAGTGAATGAGCAAGAAGTTTGACTAACGTATCACTGACGAAACTGGACGCTTGCTAGTTGCAAACTCGGAATATACTGCATTAGTGACATGGGCCTCGTGATTAGATTTTTGTGAGTGGGCCGAATTCTTATGTTTGTTCCGTTGAAAACATACGGATTGCACATATCCTTTCCAACCACAGGCATAACACCGAGCTTGTCGGGATAGGCAGTCTTGTCGTTTGGGCTGTGTACAACACATAGGGCAAGACTTAATTCTCTTTGCTGTTTAGCCGCGTGTCTGGCGAACTGCTTATGGTGTTGTTTACTCGTGTTGGCTAGCCAAGCTGCCACCGCTGAATGGGCCGTTCGAAACTAAGGGACTCAACCCGACAAATAGCTAGCTGCTCATATTTATGAGCCAACAAGGCACCGGAATCGTACTCATCTAGTATTTGCACTACCTGACGAAATGATGGATTGAACTGTTTCAAAATTTGTTCTCCGATTTTGACTTCATGTACATTGTACATGATAGCATGAGGAAATATAACATCTGAATATAAAGCACCGCAAGCACATGTGAATTTGCATTTCCTTGTCATACCTTGCAGATCTGACCGTTACTTGCAATGAAAGAATTGATACCTAACTGCTACCACATTCACTTCTTGGTCATAATAGTTTATTAGTGATGTTAGTACTTGGTCTTAATCAAGTTCACTTGGAGTGGCGTTAGGAAAAAGTGTTTGTATGAGCCTAGACACTGCACTTCCTATTGTTGGTAGTAGATAGGGAAGTTTCACAGTACCTGGTGCACTGTGAGCTAGTGTATGGGCCCCATACTGTGCCAACCACTCGAGTCATTCCTCGTGTTGTTAACGAAACTGTCGAAAAGGTGGTATAGCAGCTCTAGTAGGTGGTGCTTGTTCTGTCGGACGCGCAGTGTTGGCGAGTATATGCTGCACCGTGATGAGAGGTGTAGATATTTGTGAAATCTGGTTTCGCAGGACAGAGCGGATCAGGTTATGGTTATGGAGGGGGCCGTAATCAGTTACTGTTAGTTGCACGAAACACAAAAACTTTTATTTTTCTAATAACCACTTAATTACACATTGCCTTAAAAGAATCAAATTAAAGCAATACGGCTGAAGGCCTAGTTAAGAAAACTTGCGATACCTCCTGGGTTGAATACCCATAACCACATCAAAAACAAGAACGGCTGAAGGCCTGAACACAAGCTACAAAAATTCAAAAATTGCTTTAAAGAATACACACGGCCGAAGACCTTACTTTAAAAAAAATCACGTAAATACCCGGATGAAGGCCACACACAAGACATGGAACATTTCAGGGCTTGGGCCTGGATAACAAGAATTTCAGATGGTGTAAATTTTTTAAGAAATATTAGTTTTAAGCAAATCAATTTTCAAAATTTTAATTTAGGAAGGCTGAAGGTATTATCTTAAAATTAAAAGAAAGTAAATTAATAGACGGTTGAAGGCCTCGCACAGTACATCAGACTAAAATGAAAATCTAAATCTAAAACCAACAGAACGGTGGTGCTCAGAAATGTCCCAAGGGTCAGTTTGAGGAGGCAGCTCTGACGTAAGGTGAGGTGACACAGGAATCCAAGAATGAGGTTAAGTAATCGGATGGCAACCCAACCCAGGGACGACTGAAGGGGCAGCCAACAACCTAATCAGATCCCTTCCACCCGACGAACGGTACGACAACCGAAAATATCAGCCAAGGACGAAGATACCAGCCACAGTACGTCGTCAAAATTGGTGTCTAAAAACTGCCAAGGCACAATAACCACTCTTAAAAAAAAAAGGTGAACAAAGAATTAAAAGGCTGTTGAACTACATGCCGAGCTGGACAGCATCAACACGGCGAGGAAAAACACACTCCCGAAAAACTACGCTAACGACCATGGCAGGTAACTGGGCGTTAACAGCCGCAAGGCAGAAATACCACTGGTGCACTTCATTGATAAGTAACAACCAATTTAATAGTTAAAGACCACACAGGAAGACTGCTGCAAAATTTCGCCGACTCCAGCACACCTTGCGTTGCTGCTAGCCGGCAATGAACGAGATGTCACAGTCGTTGAGGTTTCATAACAGGTTAACAGATCACTCAACTTCCGTGTCCAGGTTCGGTGGGCAACGAACTTTGCAGCTCTCGCAGCTAGTGCCTCACAATCCGACAGCGTGTGCACGCTGCCAGCAGTCCCGGCCTGAACTCGCGCTATGGAGACTTCCTCGCTGCTCTGTCCCAACTGACCGACTGCCACACACAGACAGCTTTAAAATAGCTGCTCAGTCAAACCACAGAAGCTACACACGGTTCCACAGAAACATTTCCACAAACAACTCGAACAACACTATAACCAGTGACTGTGGAACAAGCCAGCTGGTGTGACCGAGCGGTTCTAGGCGTTTCAGTCTGGAGCCGCACGGCCGTTACGGTCGAAGGTTAGAGTCCTGCCACGGGCATGGCTGTGTTTGATATCCTTAGGTTAGTTAGGTTTAACTAGTTCTAAGTTCTGGAAGACTGATGACCTCAGATGTTAAGTCCCATAGTGCTCAGAGCCATTTGAACCATTTGAATTGTGGAACAACAAGGACGAATCACAAGTCGACCCACACAGATAACCCAGATGCAGTCGGCGACCAAATACACGTCGTGTGATGAGACGACTGACCGACCGACCAACCAAGGTCGTCCCCATTTAAGTCATGTGTGTTGGCAACCGTCGGGCGAGTCATGGCTGTCCAGACGTCACTGCTGCTCTGTCCCAACTCAACTCCCGATACACGACGACCGGGAAAACTAGCGCTCACTCCAAAGATAGTACAACAGTGCTCGTATCCATAAGCGCTGCTGCTGCCACTCACGGGCAGGCAAGCCAGCAACTTAGTGACACCAGTAAATCGAATAAGAAACCAGACGGCTGTACCGCCAAGACACTAACGGCACGAATACTAGCTGTGCATGGCTCAATTTGCTGCGTCTGCAACTGCAACATCTGCTTTAGCTGTGTGGCATCTAACGCTTACAGCTGTGGCGCCTGAGCGTGGGGCGTGTCAGGTGGGCGGGGGGGGGGGGGGGGGGGGGGGCGGCGTATTGGAAGACACAAATGCAACAAACAGACAAAAAGATGTACAAAAGAAAGTTTCTGCAACTCCACACTGGAAACACTGATTAGGAAAAACGACAAGAAACTGTTAAAGCAATAAGCACCCCTGCAAAGTAAAGACAAGAGAGAATTCACGCGCCAGCACAATATAAATCCTGTAGCCGTCGGGCAGTGGGTTCAGAGGATTCTTGTCGCCAGTTGTTTCTTGCCCAGTCATCTCGTATGGGGTGCCTATGGGACGCTGCGTTCTCGGAATGCTATACAACATTTCAAGCAAATAACAGTGGTAGTTTTTTTCTATAAAACAGTTTGACAATACTTAACTTTGAATTAGCAATGGTTTAGCAAGCGATGGGCGACATGCAACATAAATCAGAGTCCTGGATATACACAAAGTTCAAACAAGCAATGGATATGGATCAATACAAGTTATATCGTAGCTCGTGCTAGTACTGTCCACTAATGTCCAGCCGAGGCTGGCAGGAGCGGCGCTTTATTCATTTCTTGCAGATGTCTCTCCTGTTTTTGCGTGGTCCTTGTCAGCGTTTCCTCACCGCCTTCTCTAGTCTTGCTTTCTTCCTCTTCGTTCAGACGCTTGTGATTGTGCCGGAACAGGCTTCGTCTCGCATATCGGCTATAGTTGTCCACAGTAGGCTAACGTGAACAGTGCTGTTGTGATAATTCGCTTCTTGCTGCGTAATAGCCGTCTTCTTTCTCCACAGCAGCGTGCAACGTTTCCACCGTACCCACAGTGAAGGCATACCGGCGTGGTGTTCTGCATCCTGCAAATGTCTGCTTTCCTGCGGGGCGTTGTACTTGCCAGAGGAAATAGTTTTACCTGCGTTTGTGGGATGCTGTGTTGTCGCTCGGTGATTGTGACGTAAGTTAGAGTTGGGCGACTCTGTTCTTCAAGGCACTTTGGACAAGAGGTGAGATTGGTAGCACGTATCGATAATATTTTCTTCGACGTTCTCTATTACCTCCTATTGTTTGCTGTCGATATTCCTAGCTGCTATTCCTAGTGTACTTGGTCCGACATTTCTGTCTTCCATACACTGCTATATCTCTACCCATCTATATCTCTACCCATACTATCTGGAGCATGAGACAGGCGACCTCACGATGATATCCACAAAAATAGGGTCCGTATTCGGCAGTCAGTCGTACCTCTTCCGTCCGACTCATCTCTATTGAGTATCCTCGATTATGTGGCACTACATGACGAATTACTCTGTCATTGTGAGATCCCTTACCAGTAGAACTTGGTATATGACTTCAGTTGCTACTTTCATCAAGTGTGAAATTTTGTCGGTTTCTGTCATATTTTAATTTACCATGTGACAAAGGGAAAAAGCATTCTGTAAATACGACTGCGTCGTTGCCCCATGACGTGGGGCCCTGTACTTGAGATGTTCTTCCGCTAATCCGACTTCCTTCTGTTCGACCTGGAATTTACTCAGCTATTTATTGAGCTTCTCGTTCTTGTTCTCGAACCACTGTGGAATGTACCACATAAATAACAGTGCACATTTGGAAAACATAGAGTCTGATCCCACCTGCTGTGTTTGAAGAATAGGTCGAATCTACATGGGTACTCTGCAAATCACATTAAAGTGTCTGGCAGAGGGTTCAACGAACCACCTTCACAATTCTCTATTATTCCAATCATGTATAGCGCGCGGAAAGAACGAACACCTATATCTTTCCGTACGAGCTCTGATTTCCCTTATTTTATCGTGGTGATCGTTTCTCCGTACATAGGTCGGTGTCAACAAAACATTTTCGTATTTCGAGGAGAAAGTTAGTAATTGGAATTTGGTGAGTATATTCCGTCGCAACGAAACACTCCTCTCTTTTAATGATGTTCAGCCCAAATCCTGTAGAATTTCAATGACACTCTATCCCATATTTCACGATAATACAAAATGTGCTGCCCTTCTTTGTACTTTTTCGATGTACTCCATCAGTCCTATCTGGTAAGGATCCCACACCGCGAAGCAGTATTCTAAAAGAGGACGGACAAGCGTAGTGTAGGCAATCTCCTTGGTATATCTGTTACATTTTCTAAGTGTCCTGCCAATAAAATGCAGTTTTTGGTTAGCCTTCCCCACTACATCTTCTATGTGTTCCCTCCAATTTAAGTTGTTCGTAATTGTAATTCCTAGGGATTTAGTTGAATTTACTGCTTTTAGATTAGACTGATTTATTGTGTAACCGAAGTTAACGAATTCCTTTTAGCACTCACGTGGATGAACTCACACCTTTCGTTATTTACGGTCAACTACCATTTTCGCACCATTCAAATATCTTGTCTAAATCGTTTTGTAATTTGTTTTGATCTTCTGCTGACTTTATCAGTCGATAAACGACAGCGTCATCTGCAAATAACCTAAGAAGGCTGCTCAGATTATCTCACAAATCGTTTATATAGATAAGGAACAGCAAAGGGCTTATAACACTACCTTGGGGAACGTCAGAAATCACTTCCGTTTTACTCTATGATTTTCCGTCAATTACTACGAACTGTGACCTCTCTGACAGGAAATCACAAATCCAGTCACGTAACTCACACGATATTCCGTAATCACGCAATTTCAGTACGAGCCGCTTGTGTGGTACAGTGTCAAAAGCCTTCCTGAATCCAGAAATACGGAATAGATCTGAAATCCCTTGTCAATAGCACTCAACACTTCATGTGAATAAAGAGCTAGCTGTGTTTCACAGGAACGATGTTTTCTAAACCCAAGTGGACTGTGTGTCAATAGACCGTTTTCTTCGGGGTAATTCGCAGTGTTCGAACACGATATATGTTCCAGAATCCTGCTGCAGATCGACGTTAACGATATGGGCCTGTAATTTAGTGTATTATTCCTACTACCTTTCTTGAATATTGGTGTGACCTGCGCAACCTTCCAGTCCTTGGATACGGATCTTTCGTCGAGCGAACGGTTGTATATGTTTGTTAAGTATGGAGCTAATGCATCAAAATGGTTCAAATGGCTCTGAGTACTATGGGACTTAACTGCTGACGTCACCAGTCCTCTAGAACGTAGAACTACTTAAACCTAACTAACCTAAGGACAGCACACACGTCCATGCCCGAGGCAGGATTCGAACCTGCTACCGTAGCGGTCGCGCGGTTCCAGACTGTAGCGCCTAGAACCGCTCGGCCACTTCGGCCGGCCTAATGCTTCAGCATACTCCTAAAGGAACCTAATTGGTATACAGTCTGGACCAGAACACTTGCTGTTATTAAGTGATTTCAGCTGCTTCACTACTCCGAGGATATTTACTTCTACGTTACTCATGTTGGCAGCTGTTCTCGATTCGATACCCGGTTCTAGTGGGTATAGACGCCCGCTTTTACGCTGCCTTACTAGAGCAATGTTGATGTAGATATTTTGAAGTAGCCCCGGCGCCTCCACCAAACAATATCACGTTGAAACCACAATTAAGTCAAAATCAAAAGACTGTATCGTCAGTGAGATATAACACTTATAAACGAGGGAACGGTAACTACTGACAGCATGGTACAGCCAGAAGGGAACTGACCTCCTGGACGGAGAGTGCAGATGTTTAAACAAATATAGAACATTCATAATAGTGGTTTTTATACAAACATCGCATGTTTCAAGATAAACACATATTACTAACATAAGATATTGGGGAGCGTTCTAGAAACGATAGAGACGTATTAACAAATAACCGATGATGGTCGGGTCTGAACTGGCAAGCAGCAAAGCGTCAACCAGCGATGCTAATCACAACATCACACACCGTGCGCTATAGCTCACTCCAGTATTAGTATTATAGGTTGTATTAATAATGTAAATACATCATTATTAATTGTTAAGTTGAAAATAACATAATTTTGTTTAGTGATCTACTTCTGTAGAACATTTCATAGTTAAAAAGTTAGTTTCAGGTGATTTTTCCATTTTTTTTTCCAAATGTAGGGTCGTAAGGGCACCACTTCCTCATCTTCTATTGGCCCATATCGCACACAACTCATTTTAGTGCAATAGTTTCAAACCAACTCTAAAATGAAAGATAGCCTAATGCGAATGTAGGGGCTGATGAGTCAAAATCAACAACAGTAAAGGTTTCTTTCTGCGTCTACCTTGCTATAATTTTCAACTATTATTTACAAGACTTGAATATAGTCTCATATAGACCTGTCAAATCTGGATAGCACGCACCATTTGTATAAGAAGAGAAGTATTTACACTTGTTTGTTTGTATTGTTTGTATCAAACCAAGGACCTAGAATCGACGGAGAGGTTTCATCCCGCCGCGGCGCTCAGTGATTCACAACCCCACAACAGGTCACAGCAGTCCACCCACCCCATTGTCGCCCCACACTGAACCCAGGGCTATTGTGCTGTTCGGCCCCCAGCGGACCCCCACGGGAGCGTCTCATACCTGACAAGTGTAACGCCAAATGTTTGCGAGGTAAGGTATTTATGGTGTACGCATACGTGGAAACGGTGTTTCCTCAGCTATCGCCGACTCAAGGCAACCGAGACGGAATAAGGGGAACCAGCCCGCATTCACCGAGGTAGATGGAAATTCACCTAAAAAACCATCCTGAGGCTGGCCGGCACACCAGCCCTCGACACTAATCCGCCGGGCGGATTCGTGCCGGGAAGTGGCACGCCCTCCCGCTCTGAAAGCAGCGCGTTAGACCGCACAGCTATTTACACAACGGTTTTAGAGCTTTCTTGGGTTTAGTTTTAGCACTCAGTGTTAATGATAATATGTATTCCGAGTGAGATATTCTGATCTCAAGTGGAGGTTGAAAGTGACTCGGGTGAAATGTCACATAACGACCAGCGGCCTTACATCAAAACTGAAAGGAAGCCTGTGGCTTGCGACATTCTTCGGCAGAGAGGCTGCCGGCTAGTGCAACGGTGTGAACTTTGCGACCGCCTCAGCAAGCGCGACTCCATCAGCAGACGGCTGTTACCCCAGGAAAGTCTGCGGCATAGCACTGAATGTGGGCAGCGCATGTGGTGGTGGCGCGCGTATCCGGCTCCAATATCACGTACTTTTTAAAATTAAATTGCAATTTTTCCTGTTCTGTCCTACGACGCATAAAACGTAAATATTTAACGTGACACAATTTTAAACTGCTATTTTAAACTTAAGACAAGTTTACATCTTGGATTTTATACTTAAAGCACAACTTGTGTTGGGTTTGAAACGCAGCGTAAGTGACCTGGCAATCACGCAGGCCTTCCCATTGAATTGTGACGTCACAGTTTTTAACTTAGAAAAAGTGGCCTTCTTGGACCTGACAAGTGGTCAGCTTGGTTTCTATACACAGCAGAAGTGAACTGACAACAATACAGGCTGTCCCAGTGTACCCAGGTCCACCATCTCTGATTTGACACGTGGCTGTCTTCGGTTCTGTACTTAGCCTAAGTGACCTAGCAGCCATGGAGGCTGTCCCAGTATCCTCAGGTCCAACATTTTGGAATTGACGCGTGGCTGTCTTGGATGTTGAAGTCAGAGCACGGGGGGAAACCCAGGAAGACAGGGTGCTTGTGTTTGCCATATCACATTCTATACTGAATACAAGTGACATAATTCCAACGTCATGGATTCTCTGAATTTCCTACCAGTATATACGTAGGACAGTTGGACTGGGCCCACCATCTCGAACTTTTTAATTATTCTGCCATTTTTCTTATATCATGCCATTTTATACATAGGGCAATTGGCCTAAGCCTATTATGATGACAAAGCCTTGGAGGGAGATTTGGGGCGAGAAATCTGCTGATAACGAATCACGTCACTGAGTGACATCATTGATGATATCGTCAGAGACATTCCTACGATGCGGAGTGCTTCAGTGCAGTGATTTCCCTACTGCTGCTGTGCCGATTAAGAAAGATAATGCGCTCTGCTAGATCAGTAGTCGCTTCATCGGTGTAGCCCTTAAATCTTAATCCATTTCGTCGTGTATGTAGTGCAAATACAACATGTTGATAGGGTCCCTACAATTTTTCATTCGAAAGTAGACTGCGTGAAATACACTTCTGATTGAATGCCTCCACTATACCCCAAACCAGAGATCCTGCAATAGGTTATGGATAAGAAATTATAAATTGGGAGGTACGCTTTCTTCCCAACATATCTATTGTTTTCTTGAGGGTCTGCATCACCAGCTGGGCATTGAATCTCCCAGTGACGAATGTACACACCCTCTAAGCTCGGGTGGACTCTGCAGGAAAGTCGATAGTAGGCGCAAGAACTGTTTCGTTGGGAGGCTCCATAAGACGCCTGCATATTGGAAATCTCATTTCACTGACGTACCCCCTCCCCCCCCCCCCCCCCCCATACTTGTGTACACTTTTCAGGACATCGTGTACATGCTAAAAGACGAGATATTCCGTACCGAATTTGATGTTCTCTCTACTTCATACCCTACTGGTGAGAGCTGAGTGGCCAATATCCACGATCAACATCCAACCAGAATTTCACAAACCCACGATGTTAATAAAATGAATACACTAAAACATTTGTTAAATTAAACATTCGAACACTAACTAAAGAGCTTCGAGATCATAATAATAAAATAACAAATTATGTGACTGCAATTCTGCAGAAGCCATCAAATCACAGTCCAAAAGTGGCCCAGGGGTTCTAGGCGCTTCAGTCTGGAACCACGCTGCTGCTATGGTCGCAGGTTCGAATCCTGCCTCGGGCATGGATGTGTGTGATGTCCTTAGGTTAGCTAGGTTTAAGTAGTTCTACGTTCTAGGGGACTGATGACCACAGATGTTAAGTCCCATAGTTCTTAGAGTAATTTGAACCATACAATACAAAATCTTGTAATAATAAACAGGAGTACGCGAGTACGCGAAGGAACAAGCCCCCCTTCTTGCAGCGGTGTACCGTAGGTCTCTAGAAGAGCGAAGCTTTCCAAAGGATTGGAAAAGGGCACAGGTCGTCCCCGGTTTCAAGAAGGGACGTCGAACAGATGTGCAGAATTATAGACCTATATCTCTAACGTCGATCAGTTGTAGAATTTTGGAACACGTATTATGTTCGAGTATAATGTCTTTTCTGGAGACTAGAAATCTACTCTGTAGGAATCAGCATGGGTTTCGAAAAAGACGGTCGTGTGAAACCCAGCTCGCGCTATTCGTCCACGAGACTCAGAGGGCCTTAGACACGGGTTCACAGGTAGATGCCGTGTTTCTTGACTTCCGCAAGGCGTTTGACACAGTTCCCCACAGTCGTTTAATGAACAAAGTAAGAGCATACGGACTATCAGATCAATAGTGTGATTGGATTGAGGAGTTCCTAGATAACAAAACGCAGCATGTCATTCTCAATGGAGAGAAGTCTTCCGAAGTAAGAGTGATTTCAGGTGTGCCGCAGGGGAGTGTCATAGGACCGTTGCTATTCACAATATACATAAATGACCTGGTGGATGACATCGGAAGATGATGCTGTGGTGTATCGAGAGGTTGCAACAATGGAAAATTGTACTGAAATGCAGGAGGATCTGCAGCGAGTTGACGCATGGTGCACGGAATGGCAATTGAATCTCAATGTAGACAAGTGTAATGTGGTGCGAATACATAGAAAGATAGGTCCCTTATCATTTAGCTACAAAATACAGGTCAGCAACTGGAAGCAGTTAATTCCATAAATTATCTGGTAGTACGCATTAGGAGTGATTTAAAATTGAATGATCATATAAAGTTGATCGTCGGTAAAGCAGATGCCAGACTGAGATTCATTGGAAGAATCCTAGAGGAAATGCAATCCGAAAACAAAGGAAGTAGGTTCCAGTACGCTTGTTCACCCACTACTTGAATACTGTTCAGCAGTGTGGGATCCGTACCAGATAGGGTTGATAGAAGAGATAGAGAAGATCCAACGGAGAGCAGCGCGCTTCCTTACAGGATCATTTAGTAATCGCGAAAGCGTTACGGAGATGATAGATAAACTCCAGTGGAAGACTCTGCAGGAGAGACGCTCAGTAGCTCGGTACGGGCTTTTGTTAAAGTTTCGAGATCATACCTTCACCGAAGAGTCAAGCAGTATATTGCTCCCTCCTACGTATATCTCGCGAAGAGACCATGAGGATAAAATCAGAGAGATTAGAGCCCACACAGAGCCACAATCTTTCTTTCCACGAACAATACGAGACTGGAATAGAAGGGAGAACCGATAGAGGTACTCAGGGTACCCTCTACCACACACCGTCAGGTGGCTTGCGGAGTATGGATGTAGAGGTAGATGTAGAAAGTAAAAAACGAGACAGTTGTCATTTATACGGCGGTAATACATGTTTTGTATAGAAACAAAAGCGAAAGCTGCAGTATAAGCGGTGGTGGTCGTATTGCGAATACTACAAACCCCAAAGACAGACAGTCGAAAGAAACGAACTTACTGACGTAAAGAATTAAATAACAGTCGCGACATGTTAGCATGTGGCTGTGTTTCAACCCTTAACTATGTTCTTAAGCTAAGATGTCTTTAGTGAAAAATCGATGAATCGAATAGGTTATACCTTTAGCTTTGCTATGCTCCATTGCAATGCTTAAACGGCAGAGTTCAGGGACGGACTCTCAAAAACGCCGTACAGATGTGTTTTGAAAAGGGAGAACGAATGCAGACTCAAATGGGCTTACTTTGAAAACAACCACTACAAACTACATTTAAGTGGTAAAATGGTAAATACAAAAATTTGTGGTAAAATGGTAAATACAAAAATTTGTGGCCTCTCACGTCTTTTGTCTCAGACCTCGTACCCGATGATTTCCGGTGGAACGAAAGAACACGTGTACAGTCCCTGATCGGCCACTAACGCTCCGTTGATCAAAGTTGTGAAAACTTGGAATGCCACAGCTTGAGGACATTGTCTGTAAGAAGCTGCTGTCGGGTTCTGCTAAAATGGGAACTTGTCTTCCAGCTTCTCTCTCCTGACCGTGGCCTAGGCATTAGGTTTCATTCCCAACCGACAGGAGTAATTTAGCACATAATTTGGATTAATCACAGTCAATAAATAAACTGTACCATTAGAAGTAAAGGACAACCAGGGAGATTATACCACTACTGACATAAGAGCTATATTCAGAGTCAGATAATAATATATATTGAAATATTCAAATACATTTACAAAGAAACTAACTGACAAATGTAATCGTACATACACAGGCAGCAAAGAGTGCTTAAGCTGTTTATCATGAACATAGAATAAATACTAATTATAGCTAAATACATTATCCCGACCAGAAAGCATTAAAACGATTAAAATGGTTTCTCTGCCATCAGCACTCATGCAAACTTCTACAGACATGGTACCTAAATTGCGGATTGATGTGGCCGTCGGAATGCACATTGGACATGAATGGATGCAGACGATCAGAAATGGTTCACATCGCTCTAAGCACTATGGAACTTAACATCTGAGGTCATCAGTCCCCTAGACTTAGAACTACTTAAACCTAACTAACTTAAGGACATCACACACATCTATGCCCGAGGCAGGATTATAACCTGCGACCGTAGCAGCAGCGCGGTTCCGGACTGAAGCACCTAGAAACACTCGGCCACATCGGCAGGCCCAGACCTTCAGACAGGATGCTTACGAACGTGTCACCTGACATAGTCGTATCTAGACGTATCCCAGGTCCCATATCACTCCAACTCCATACGCCCCACACCAATACAGAGCCTCCACCAGTTTCAATAGACCCCCGCTGACTTGCAGGATCCATGGATACATGAGGTTGTCTCCATACCCGTACACGTCCATCCCCTCGATACAATTTGAAAAGAGACTCGTCCGACCAGGCAACATGTTTCCACTTATCAAAAGTCCAATTTCGGTGTCGACGGGCCCAGGTGAGGAGTAAATTCTTGTGCCGTGCAGTCACAAACATTACAGAAGTGGGCCTTCAGCTCCGAAAGTACATATCGATGATATTTCGTTGAATAGTTCGAACGCTGACACTTGTCGATGGCCCAGCGTTGAAAACTGCAGAAATCTGCAGAAGTGTTGCACTTCTATCACGCTGAAGTCTAAAGTCGTCGTTGGTCCCTTTCTTGCAGGATCTTTTTCCGGCTGCAGAGATGTCGGAGATTTGATGTTTTGCCGAATTCCTCATATTCACGGTACACTCATCACGTGGTCGTACGGGAAAATCCCCATTTCATCGCTACCTCGGATATGCTGGTGTCCCATCGCTCGTGGGCCGACTATAACACCGCGTTCAGGGTCAATTAAATCTTGATAACCAGACATTGTAGCTGCAATAACTGATTTAACATCTGTACCAGATACTTGTTGTCATATACAGGCCTTGCCGGCCGCACTGCCGTATTCTTCCTGTTTACATATCTCTGTATTTGAATAAGCATGGCTATACCAGTGTCTCTGGCGCTTCATTGTATTACGGTTTAGTCTCCTGCCTTCACAATTAAATGCCATCAGCAGCCACGGGAATGTCGGTTACGTTAAGTTTAATGTTCCGCCAAATCATAAGTGGGCGGATAATGAAACGCAAAAATTTTCTACCAAAGCGGACCTACACTTTCGATGAGGCTGAAATGGTTCCGTATCTTTCGATCAGCAACAGCAGTAGGCGGACTGCTAAATATAACAGGTAATTCCGATCGGCTGCCGGCGTCAGGCGGTGCTGTCGCTGAGTGAACAAAGACTTCCGCCCAGCTGAAGGTCGGCCAACGGTCCGCGATACCAGACGGTACTGCAGCTACTGGAGGCCGCGACATGCGATGACGTCATCCGCAGAACGGACCTGGGGAGACGCAAGACTACGGCTGACCACGGAGAGGTGCACAGCTACCACGTCACCAGCCATTTCAGACCGTTCCCGATTTGCGCCATCACCAATTCCGCCATATAACTTGCAGATACTTTTCGTTTGCAATCTTATACGACCTGGTATTACACTGACGCAAATCGCTGCACCACAAACACGTTGCTCTAATGCTACCAACGATCGCCATTTCCATACCTATGGATTACATTAGTGAAAATTACATCCTTATGTGAGCTCATTTTCAGTATTTTCGGTAGCAGAAAAAAAAATCATTGCCACAGATGAAGATTGGTGTGATCACATGGTGGCTACTAGAGGTTCGTCTACGGTACTGGAAATTTTCTGCTGGAATCGGAATTGTTACACTGCTCACATATCGGGGGGTAATTATGCCAAGCGATATAAAATGTCTCAAGTACAAGCTGTCCGAGGCGAACCTCCTTAATTTGAAACACTTACACTTAACATAATAGACTATCCAGACAATTTTGTTAGTTGTTAGATACTAAATTATCTGTGGAATTTCAGTAATTATAATGCTGTATCAAGTTAATTTTTTATTTCAGGAGCTGAAAATCCGAAGAAACTGAAAGATCTCCAAATAACCGAAAATGGGAACGAATGCTTAAAAACTCTTAACCGTATGGTGGTAGGCAGAACTAGGGTCCATTACTGAAGTTCAACATTTTCGTACAGAACACCACAGAAACCCGCCAGCCCTCCCCCTCTCACCACCCCCAATGCCAAGAGAATTTATGCATAGAAAGCAGCATTTCTACAGACAGGATCTATTCCTAAAAGGCATGGTTAACTGTCAAGAACATCATGGAAGACTGGTGATCGCATTTCAGATGCGATTGCAAGAAGTCATAAGACATCCGTTCGTACGGCGTAACGTGAGCTTTGTGTCCCAAAATCAACTATACACGAGGTGCCACACAAGCGCCTAAAGTTTTATGCAAACGAAGTGCAACTGTTATATGAGGCGAAACCCGACGATAAACCCAAATGGGCGCATTGCTGAAGACATTCTTCAGCGCATCCGACGAGGCAACCATTCACCTCAGTGGAAAGTTCAACAGATACAGTGCGCGAATTTGTGGTAGTGAACATTCTCATGAGACCGTGGAGTATTTGCGAGACAGCCCAATGATTGACAGTTAATGTGACTTAATAGAGGATGAAATTTAGGATCTTCATCTTTGCAGAGACAACTATCTCTGGTCACTCGTATTTTGATATGTTATTTAATTTTGTAGCGCCTCAGACACACTGCCATTTGGAAATTTCATAATGCATTGAGTGACGAATTCCCACAAAGATTGTGTGGGAGATCTATGATTCCTCTTCTTAGAGATGTCCACTCTTCTCGTGAAATACGTACTGTGTTATTCCTTAACGAATTAGCCACATATTAGCGAACTTCAAGTACGTCTCATCCTTTCTCAGTACTTCAGTATTGCACTTCCTTTCAAATTGATTCTGCTGTAGAAACTACTTCTCATCATCGCTAAATTGTGATCTGAGTCTATATCAGCTCCTGGGTAGGCTACACCTTATAATCCAGTTACTGGTTTCGGAGTCTCTGTCTGACCATGCTGTAATCCAGTTGGAATCTTCCCGTGTCTCCAGGCCTTTTCCACGTATAGCTCCTTCTCTTTTTTTTCTTTTTTTTGTAACAGAATATACGCTATTAATAACTGAAATTCATTGCAGAACGCAGTCTTCTACCACGCTCACATCTACTAACAAGCCCATATTTTCCCGTAATCCTCTCTTCTACTCCTTTTCCTAAAATAGCATCACAATCCTCCATTATTTTTATCTCTCTTAACGTACTGTCCATTCACTATCCTCATACTACTTTATCTCTTTCTTCATCTTCTACCTTGGGTGCCTGCATGTGTGCCTGAACTACTCGTACTGTTGCCCGCAGTGGTCTGCTGTCGAATTTGATGGGAATCACACTGTTCACAGTAACTCACTCTCGGTACTACCTCCACATTCATAACGAACTCTACTCCCGTTATGCTATTTTCTACAGCTATTTACATTACACTATATTTATCCGAACAAGAATTCTTGTCTTCTCCCCGCTTCGCTTCGCTGAGCTCCACTACAACTATTGAGACTTAGCAATTCATTTTCCAGATTTTTTAGCTTCCTACCACGTTAAAATTTCTGATGTTCCAAGTCCCGACTAGTAGAATGTACACTTTCGTTCATTATTGCATCTTTTTCTCATGATCACTTCCCCGTTGGCAGTGCCTTCCCAGAGATCCGAAAGGAAGAATAATCCGGAATCTTTATCGGTGCAGGGATGATCACTACATGATCACCACATATCCTAGGATAAACATTGTGTGTCTTCAATGAAGTGGTTTTCATTGCCTTTTTCATCGTCATGCTGTTGATAGTTGCTGATTCATCCACCTCTTAGTTTCCCGCCCCAAGGGCAAGAGTGTGCTCTGAACTTCCGTCCGCCAATGGCACAGAAGGCTGTAATTGCTAATGATGTTCATTCAGGATTAAAGCTGTGAGAACCATGTACATATTGATTACTAGTCAAAGATACTACCACTTCACCACTGGTCCAACTCCTTCAGCTTTCAGCTTACGGCGACAGATTTAGAAGACGGAACCATAAATGGTATTAAATTTTTAAGAAAGAGATATCGTGGTCGATAAACCGGTAGTTATACAATTTAGAAAGAATATTGGTGTACATGAATACTCATATACATATTTTGAGGTACACCGTGATAATAAAAAACACAATTATCACGATGTATAGTCTCCTCTTGTCGTGATATGACCTGAAGCAGGGAAAAATATGCAGGCAGATGGCGGTTCGACAGAAGAGATGGTAGTTTATTCTATATATTCAACATAATCCTCTCTATGTCACTGTATCCCAAAGTATCTCGAACAAAATTAAGAGTCGACTTGACATAAATCTTCCTTGATTTTTCTGTTCTGAAATACGATTTGGAATTTATGAATATTGGTTCTACACCAAGCGTTTTAAAATTCTTTGAAGATATGTGTGGCTTTATGTGTTCCTATAGGTCTTCTTTTCCTAAAAAAAGTTCTCAGCATGATTTCATATGTCTGTTGCGCGCAAAGAAAACACAAGAGATCTTTTTTTCTAAAATGGTTTCAGTCAAAACATGCATCTTAAAGTGCCCATATTTTATGCTGTTTTGTCAAAAACTAATGTTTTAACATAGAATTGAAAACACTGTTCAGTTACACTTTCACTGACAAAGTTTGCCTTCTCTTTTCCGTAATACATTAAACCAACAAAATATGTGTACGATTACCAATTCCGAATGACTAGTGGATCTACGTCTTCTTTCATTTTCATATACGTCTATGTGCAAAATATGTATTATATATATATATTTACAAACGTAATGTACTGAATTATTGTATTTCATATGAGATTCACTCTCGCCTCTTCACGCCTGCCGCTCGCTATTCGCGGAGACGCCCTCTTTGAGACGTAACTAATGATCAACTCCATGAATGCACCCCGTCTCGCCTTTTAACTGTTGACTGATAAAAAACTGGTCAGCAATAGTAACTATATTCCCGGGACTACCATGCACGATGCCTCGTATGGAATTGATGGCATCCCCAACAAAGTACTAAGAGCTTGTTCCTGACAGATAAGTGGCATTCTCAACCACATATGTAATAGCTCACTGAAACGGAAATTTTTTTCTGATAACCTGAAATATGCAAGGTTGAACCATTACATAAACAGGTGGTAGGTCTGATGCCATCAACTATCTTACTTCTGACACCGTTATCCCAAATGTATTCAAGAGTAACTTCGCATATTTGTAAAAACAAAGTACTAACAAAATGTCAGTTTGATTTTTCAGGAAGGTTTCTCAACAGAAAATGCTGTATGTACTTTCAGTGATCAAATGTTAAATGCTCTGAATAACCGAACATCACCCATTAGAATTTTTTGTGATCTCTCAAGGGCTTTTGAGTGTGTGAAAGCTTAAGTATTGTGGTCTAAGTGGGACAATGCACAAACAGCTTCATACACATTTAAATGGAAGAAAGCAAAACGTTGAAATTAACTGAACAGGTGGCCTGAAAAAATCAGCCGAGTCCTCTAATTTGGGTGGTATCAAGAACGATGTCCCACAGGGCTCAGTCTTGGATTCCTTATTGTTCTTAATACATATTAATGAACTGTCACTCTGTATTCACCAAGATGCGAAGTTAGTTCTTTTTCTGGTGATATAAGTGTAACAATCATACTCAACAAGTAAAGGAAATTGTAAATCACGTCTTTCAGAAAATTATTAAGTGGTTCTCTGCAAATGCATTCTCATTACATTTTGATAAAACATAGTACATTCAGGTCTGTACAGCAAATGGCATAACACCATTAATAAATATACAATCTGGACAGAATTCTGAAGCCAAGGCAGAGTATTCCATATTTTTGGGTGTGTGCTTGATGAGATATTGAATTGGAAGAAACACACTACTGATCTGCTGAAACGTTTGTGTTCAGATATTTATGCTGATTTCTTTGGATTATCACCTGCAGAGAATCAGGAGTGGCTTCTCTCACTTAAAGAAGTTTTCCTTAATCCAGGCCTATCATTTATTATGTGCAATGACAAAGGTTGTTAGAGAAATCTAACGCCTTCCTTTGTTTCGCCGTTTAGGAGTTTTGAGCATTACATAAATCTGTACACAGGGTTACTTTGCCCAAAGGAGTCAAACATCAACTTATGTCATTTTCTCGCACTTTTTCTCAGACTAGTCATTTTCGACTACTCGACTACTAACACGAAAGCTGGGAAGCTAGAAAGTACAGCAACACAGATGTCGTTTCGTTGACTACAAGACATTTGTGTTGCTGTACTTTCTAGCTTCCAAGCTTTCGTGTTAATCGCGTACGATGATATAATCACCTCTGTCCCACAAACTAAATCAGATTATCGTTGATTACAGTTGATTTTTAATGAAGCCTTCAGACGTATGTAATTGCAGTAACGCGCGCCTACATCTACCCACCCCTCCCCGTCTCCTCACCACACACCCTCGATTCCTTAAGGAACTGAGTCCAGTGCATAAAATGTCAAATATTACAAAGATATAATTTTGCAGGTACACTTAGTGGTATACATGGGCGGTGTCTGCAAAATGTGTTGCGATTGGAGTTAGTAATAAAGAGGTAATAAGTTGAAGCGTCATGCCTCAAGCGACAGTTTTACTGCATGAACAGCGAAATTGTAGTAAGCAATAAACATTTTTCCTTTCATTACCTTGTGGGGGTTTCTTTGTGAATGTTGTTGATATGGTCTTCAGTCCTGAGACTGGTTTGATGCAGCTCTCCATGCTACTCTATCCTGTGCAATCTTCTTCATCTCCCAGTACCTACTGCAACCTGCATCCTTCTGAATCTGCTTAGTGTATTCATCTCTTGGTCTACCTCTACGATTTTTACCCTCCACGCTGCCCTACAATACTAAATTTGTGATCCCTTGATGCCTCAGAACATGTCCTACCAACCGATCCCTTCTTCTAGTCAAGTTGTGCCACAAACTTCTCCCCAGTTCTATTCAATACCTCCTCATTAGTTATGTGATCTACCCATCTAATATTCAGCATTCTTCTGTAGCACCACATTTCGAAAGCTTCTATTCTCTTCTTGTACAAACTAGTTATCGTCCATGTTTCACTTTCATACAAGGCTACACTCCATACAAATACTTTCAGAAACGACTTCCTGACACTTAAACCTATACTCGATGTTAACAAATTTCTCTTCTTCAGAAACGCTGTCCTTGCCATTGCCAGTCTACATTTGATATCCTCTCTACTTCGACTGTCATCAGTTATTTTTCTCCCGAAATAGCAAAACTCCTTTACTACTTTAAGTATCTCATTTCCTAATATAATTCCCTGAGCATCACCCGACTTAATTCGACTACATTCCATTATCCTTGTTTTGCTATTGTTGATGTTCATCTTATATCCTCGTGTGAAGACACTGCCCATTCCGTTCAACTGCTCTTCCAAGTCCTTTGCTGTCTCTGACAGAATTACAATTTCATCGGCGAACCACAAAGTTTTTATTTCTTCTCCATGGATTTTAATACCTACTCCGAATTTTTCTTGTGTTTCCTTCACTGCTTGCTCAATATACAGATTGAATAACATTGGGGAGAGACTACAACCCTGTCTCACTCCCTTCCCAACCACTGCTTCCCTTTCATGTCCATCAACTCTTATAATTGCCATCTGGTTTCTGTACAATTTGTAAATCGCCTTTCGCTCCTTGTATTTTACACCTGCCAACTTCTGAATTTGAAAGAGAGTATTCCAGACAACATTGTCAAAAGCTTTCTCTAAGTCTACAAATGCTAGAAACGTAGATTTACCTTTCCTTAAACTAGTTTCTAAGATAAGTCGTAGGGTCAGCATTGCCTCACGTGTTCCAATATTTCTACGGAATCCAAACTGATCTTCCCCGATGTCGGCTTCTGCCAGTTTTTCCATTCGTCTGTAAAGAATTCGCATTAGTATTTTGCATCCGTGACTTATTAAACTGATTGTTCGCTAATTTTCACATCTATCAGCACGTGCTTTCTTTGGGATTGGAATTATTATATTCTTCTTGAAGTCTGAAGGAATTGTATCAAAAAAAGTTTACAGTGATGCGTGTCAACGGATTCATACAGTTTATAACATAAATACTTGACTTACTTTGTTAAACGTTTAAGTTTAGATTCTACCTCTTAATGAGCAAGTTATGAAAGCATTTAAAGTTTTTAAGTTCGTTCGATAATTATATTAAATACTGAAAACGAAATTTTTGTTGGCGGTGATGTCAGAAGCACTGGGACTGGACGAGCGAGGAGTGGAGTCGCGCGTTCTTTTCGGATGGGAGGAGAATCACTCTGAGCAGTGGTTGTAGACTTACCCTAATATAGTGAGAGGTTGGAACACGTCATGCACCAAGGAATATGGTCGTGCATGGTCGTCTTAGTAATCCAGGTGTTATTGTGTGGGGATGCATAGTGTAGTGACCTCCACATGCCTGAATACGGTACACTCAGAAATCAGAGTCATCCTAATACTAGACTCCTTCCCTACTTGCAACTTTTCAGGAGCGCACTCGGTTCGCACGTCATTTTTATGGATGGCAATGCGCAGCCGCTTCGAACAATGCAGGTGGATCAGCGCTTACAGCATGAGAATATCTGCATCTAAATCTACGGGGGGGAGTTGGAAAACAAGTTTCCCCTGTCGACTGTGGCCAGAGTTGTGTGTGAAAGGAAAAATATAAGAGACTGAGACATTAAAGATAAGACATATCTTTATTTTTCTACATAATTTCCAAGGGCATTGAGACATTTGTCATACCGCTTTACAAGCTTCAAAAAGCCTTCCAGGAAAAAATCAGGACGTTGCATACGGAAGAAGCGTTGAACGGTTTCGTTTGACGTCAACATTGCTGCCAAAGTGCCTTCCGCCGAGAGTCTTCTTCAAAGCAGGAAACAAATGGAAGTCACTTGGAGCGAGATTCCGATTGTAAGGCAGATGATGTAGGCGCTCCCACCAAGAGTTACAATATGGTTTTGCGTTGCTGTCGCCGCGTGTGGACTTGCATTGTCATCCAACAGCAGAACGCCAGATCTGAGAAGGCCAGGCCGCTTTTTCCGAATCACTTCTTTCAATTTCGACATAGTAGGCACAGTACCACACAGCATTGATGGTTGCATCCTCCAGAAAGTCCAGCAGCAAAACTCCTTTGGCGTCCCAGAAAACAGTGAGTAGCACTTTACCTGCAGACGGAGTGCTTTTGAACTTCTTTCGGTCAGGTGATGACGGATGTTTCCACTCTATGGACGCGGCCTTCGATTCTGGCGTGTAATGGTGGACCCACGTTTCATCCCCCGTCACATTCAGAAACAGAAGGTCATTGCCAGATTCATGGTAGCGCACGAGCTGTTCCAGGCTAAACGGTTCCACGTGTGTCGGAGTCAGTTGGCGGGGCACCCATCGTGCTGACACCTTCCTGTACCGAAGAATGTCGAGGATGATCTTGTGAGCTCGCTCATGTCCGATTCCAAGTTGTGCCGCTACTCCATCGATGGTGATAAGCTGGTTCGCTTTAATCATGTCATCCACCTTCCTGACATTTGCATCTGTAGTGGCCGTGGTCGTCCCTTCAGGTTTCGGTATGTCCTGCACTTGCTGACGTCCATCACTGAATTGTTGACACCATTTCCGCACCATTTGCCTCGACATCACACCTGATCCATACATAACAAGGCGGTTATGAACTTGT
Organism: Schistocerca gregaria; assembly: GCF_023897955.1. Classification (NCBI taxonomy): domain Eukaryota; kingdom Metazoa; phylum Arthropoda; class Insecta; order Orthoptera; family Acrididae; genus Schistocerca; species Schistocerca gregaria. The sequence continues at coordinate 401,133,810 of NC_064927.1, read as the reverse complement.
GTGCCTGATACTCCACGTGCCCATTCATAGCGGATGACAGCTCTCACTTCCGCCTTTGACCACGACTCCAAAACGCACCTTCTCTCCATAGCTCCGTGAAAAGACTGAGTGGCTGGCCTCCGCTTTGCCCCGGCACTTCGACAGAGCCATCTGATTGATGGCTGTCGACCTCTACCCAATGGTGTATCGGTGTCTTGGACGTGCCCGTTCTTCTGCAGTGTCGTCTTTCGCCCTTATCACACAACTCTGCCCACAGTTGACAAGGAAAACGTATTTTCCAACTCCCCCTCGTACGTAGATACTCCGCAAGCCACCGTACGGTGCGTGGCGGAGGGTACTCTATACCACTGCTGGTCGTGTCCCTTTCTTTTCCAACCCCCAGACACAACGTGGGAAAAACAGCTATCTGTATACCTTCATATGAGCCCTAATTTCACGTACCTTGTCTTTGTGGTCCTTACGTGATGTGTACGTTGGCGGTTGCACGATCGTTCTGCAGTCAGCTTCAAATGCCGCTTCTCTAAATGTTCTCATTAGTGTTCCCCGAAATGAACGCCGCGTCCGTACAGGGATTCCCATTTGAGTTCCCGAAGTATGTCTGTAACACTTGCATCTTGTTCGAACCTACCGATCACAAATCTAGCAGCCCGCCTCTGAATAGCTTCCATGCCTTCCTTCCTGTTGCGGGCATTTAAGAATGGGCACAGTAGCGTCCTGTATGCAGTCTCCCTTACAGACGAACCGCACTTCCCAAAAATTCTCCTAGTAAACCGAAGTCGACCATTCGCCATCCCTAGCACAAAACTCACATGCTTGTTCCATTTCATACCGCTTTGCAACGTTACGTCCAGATTTTCAAACGGCGTTACTGTGTCAAGCAAGAGACTACTAATACTATATCCGAACTTTCTTTTAGTGTTAAGCCCTGAGGTTGGTTTGCAGCAGAGAGCCATTCCTTCCTTCTGTCTGCCTTCCTCTTCATTTCCACGTATGTCTTACATCCAACGTCATTCATGATCTGTTGCATGTATGATATCCTAGGTCGCCCCCGCTGATTCCTTCCCTCAATAGCTCCTTCTACTATTGTTTCAATGATGTTGTTGTGTCGTAGGATGTGCCCCACAAGTTTGTCTCTTCTCGTTTGGATGTGCCGCCACAGAGATCTGGTTTACTGTACTCTTCTAAGCACTTGTTACTTTGTCTTCTCCACTTTATTTGTTACTTTTTTCTTTTTTTTTTTTGTATCCGAACTTACGGGCTCATTTCTCCTACTCATCCGTATTGACTTACATTTCTCTACATTCAGAGTAAGCTGCCATTCATCACATCAACTATAAATTTTGTCTAAGTCATCTTTAACAACCTACAGTCTCTGATCTTCGACATTTTCCCGTAGGCCTTATCACCATCAGCAAACAACCACAAGTTGTTGTGAACCCCGGCCGCTAGAACATTCATATACGAGTATGTAGGAAATAAAAGCGGTCCTATCACAATTCCCATTGTACTCAGCCTCGTGATGCCAATTGAGGAGCTACTTGACCGAACAATAGCGGCTCCGGTCACAGAAAACCATCATAGCGACCGGGAGAGCGGTGTGCTGACCACACGCCCCTCCTATCCGCATCCTCAACTGAGGATGACGCGGCGGTCGGATGGTCCCGATGGGCCACTTGTGGCCTGAAGACGGAGTGAATTTTTTTATCACATTTCTCCTGGGCGAATGGACTGACCTGCCTGTTCCCCCCGATTTAAATACCTTCGCGTGGGGTGCAGCGGGGAGATGTATTTGTTCACGTATCCGTGCGCCAACCGTGGTGTCCTGCCCCCTTGCCACTTATAGGGTGCCTAAAGGATGCTGCTTTCTCGGATAGCTAAACAAAAATTCAAGCAAATCACATTGACGGTTTTTATTACAATGGAAATGGAAATGCCGTGTGGCTACGGCCTCCCGTCGGGTCGACCATTCGCCTGATGCAAGTCTTTCGAGCTGACGCCACGCTGACGACTTGCGTATCGATGGGGATGAAATGATAAGGACAACACAACACCCAGTTTCTGAGAGGAGAAAATCTCCAGCCCAGCCGGGAATCGAATCCGGGCCGTTAGGTATGACATTCCGTAACGCTGACCACTCAGCTACCAAGGGAGGACTTTATTACAATAAAGTAGATTGACAATACGAGCAAATGGTGACATGCAAATAATCAATGTCTCTCGCTGTATACAATGTCCGTACAAGTAATTCACACAAGGTCGTATGGATCACTAATGACGGCTGTTCTAGTGCCTCTCTTCTAGTGCGTGGTTTCTAGTTCGTGTCTGCTAGTGCGGGTCTGCTAGTGACCGTCTTCTACTGTCCGGCCGAGGCCTTTTCTTGAGGCAGTGTACTATTTCAGAGCGTCACCGGTTCAGATCCCGTCCAACTGTCTCGGTGTGCAAGTAGTAGGAGACACAAAGCAACAGCAATAACAGCCGAGCTTAACATATATCGAGAGGCTGTAACAATGGAAAATTGTACTGAAAGGCAGGTAGATCTGCAGTGAATTGATGCATGGTGCAGGGAATGGCAGTTGAATTTCAATGTAGACAGTGGAAGACTCTACAGGAGAGGATCTCAGTAGCTCGGTACGGGCTTTTGTTGAAGTTTCGAGATCATACCTTCACCGGGGAGTCAAGCAGTATATTGCTCCCTCCTACATATATCTCGCGAAGAGACCACGGGATAAAATCAGAGAGAGCCCACACAGAAGCATACCAACAATCCTTCTATCCACGAACAATATGAGACTGGAATAGAAGGGAGAACCGATAGAGGTACTCAAGGTACCCTCCGCCACACACCTTCAGGTAGCTTGCGGAGTATGGATGTAGATGTAGATGTAGAAGGTGTAGCGGTAGAACTTTAAGTTCCGTGCCACACTCCGACGGTGGAAATACAGAGGAGGGGTGCAGTAACGCGTCAACTCAATGGTGAAGGAGAAAAGGTGTCTGGACGAGAACAGGCCACTGCTAGTGACTGTACGAAACGAACAGAAGAAAGTGGTCGTACGCGACCTATCGTCGGTCATAGCCCGAATCCGAGTCCTCCAGGATGGTGAGCCGAACGGAGTGTCGGTGCCAGCACCGTGGAACTGTGGTGCCGATGGTTTGTAGTCCAGTGACCGTCTCACGGAGGGCGTCCTCTATACTGTATAGTCGGAGAGCCTTACGATGAATGGTAGTCTTGCGAAGGGCCGTATTTGTCTCCTCATGCAGACTGACTATCCTGGTGAGCGGAGGGCCATGAAGACTCCACCGGAGAACTTTATTGTGTAGGCGCTGGAGCGTGAGCATCTGGGACTTACTAATCCTGGCCCACACAGATGAATCATTATTTAGTGAGGATAGAACAACGGAGTGATACAGCAGGAGCTTGGTACCTAAATTCAGCTCTCGGCTGGAGAAGAGCGGGTACAAAGCCTTTGTCAACTTTAACCCTTTATGGGTGATGTATTCTGCGTGGCGGTGGAAGAAAAGTTTCTCATCCTATCAGACTCTTAGATACTTGGTATATTGGGCCCACTGGACCCGGACGCCCCCTACTGAGATGTTGTGGCGGAGTATAAGGTGCCGTTTAGTGAAATACACTGCCGTAGTTTTGGCGGTTCAAATGGTTCAAATGGCTCTGAGCACTATGGGACTTAACATCTTTGGTCATCAGTCCCCTAGAACTTAGAACTACTTAAACCTAACTAATCACACAACACCCAGCCATCACGAGGCAGAGAAAATCCCTGACCCCACCAGGAATCGAACCCGGAAACCCGGGTGAGGGAAGCGAGAACGCTACCGCACGACCACGAGATGCGGGCAGTTTTGGCGGCATTGATGGCCTTCTTATTGGAGCGACACAAGGTGACCGTTGCATCTACTTGCCTTTGGAGGCGAGCAATGAGTTGATCAGGATTGGGGCCATGTCACTGACAAAGACCGGCCAAGACTGGCAGGAGCGGCGCTTATATGCTCTTCGGATAGAGGCCGCTACTGTCGTAGTGCGGTCCATGTCAGTTGGCTATTGGCTGATGTCGTCTCACAGGCTTATCTGCTCTTCCGTTCTTCACATTCGTGCCGGCGCCTTCGTTACGCCGGAACATCAACGACCGTCAACCACGCTGGTGGAGGAATGGAAAGTCTTGCCACAAGAACTCCTTACCAAACGTTTGCCGATCATGGAAGCACGTTAAGAAACGTTCACTGCCGACGGTGCTGATCACACACCCTACTAAGAACCATGTCCCGCCTTTTGTAATGTCCATGGGAGCAATATAAACCGCGGCGACTTCAGTGTAATTATTGTTGAGCCATGGTAAAATTTGCTATTTTGAAGAGCGCGCCGCAGCGCGTAGTGTGAACCAGTTGCCCTCCGTTTCTGGCGGTGGCGCCGCTGTGGCAATCGCAGCTTTGGTGTCTCCCTCTGGAGGGAAAGGGGGAAAAGTTGCCTGTTCACGTGCATTTAAGGGGCGCTATGAGCTCACCAAGGAAGGAAATCGGTCGGAGGCAGCTGGACAGCCAGGTCAGTCTGTCAGTCTGAGTCTGCAGTCTCGGCGAGTCTGGTCAGTTGGTCAGGCGGAGTAAGTCTGGGTCTGTCACTCGTCACGGGTTGCTGGTCTGTCTCTACTTCGAATTTGTGCGGCAGTCAGTGTCTGTCTGTTGTCCGGAGTGCTAGTATGTGAGGTCTGCTCGAGTTTGTTTAGGCAACGGGCATTGGCGGTTGGATCGATCGGTTGGTCGGTCGCGCACTGTGACACAAGATGCCTTGTCCGTCTTGAGCGTCAGCGCATATGAGATCACCACGTCAGTCCAGTAGGCTGCGCCGTATAGCGAGGGGTAGTGGCTTCGCGGCCGACTCGAGAGCAGCAGAAGCCAACCTATGTCATCAGTCTGGCCGGTGCGAGCTGCGACGCCGTGAGACCGGAGATCGGCGCGCCTTCCTGCGTCCGTTGAAGCGGCTGGCAGCGGACGGTTCGGGAGAGCGTTTGGGGGTCCTGCGGCAGGTCTTCGCCAGACATCGCGAGTTTTAGAAGTTTAGTGATTTGTGATATGTTGTTTCAGTTACTTGTTAAAATCTACTTGTTTTCTTGTTCAGTATCTTGTTCCCAGCTTGCTTGTCTTTCTCCCGTCCACATTTGTTAGGCAGTTAGTGTCTCTCTGTCTGTCGGTCGGTCGGTCTGCCGTTCGTTAATAGCTGCCTCTGTCATGTTTGTCGGATTCGGTGTTAAGGGATTTATAGAATTAAGGTAAAGGCCGAATTCCTGAAATATTTTTTTATCTTGCCTATCATCTTGCGAGTCGGTATATGTGTAATGCAGATCATGTTGTACATTTTATATAAGTCTGAATTCCATGGGTTTTATTTAAAAAGTCATTTTCATAAAGTTGCCACACTTCCACAGTAAGAGCCCTTTTAAAAACAAATTGCACTTTCGGTGGCAAATAATTTCTTAGTGTGAGTGTTTGTACTATTTCCATCCCTCTTACGGGGTGCACAGTTAATGTGTTTGTGTGAGTTGTTAAAATTTTTAGTTTAAAGTACTCTGGTGTGTTGCTGATTTGCACCAGTGTAGTTTTTTTGTGAGCGGCCGTGTTGAAAGGGAGCGGAAGCTTCTCAGCCCGAAGGCTCCTACTGTAAAAAATAAATAAATAAGTAAATTTATTCTGCCTCTTAATAATTGTAACTTGATATTTAGAGGGTGCTTTCTGATTGTAATTTTAAATCTGTTTTTGGAAAAACTTTTAGGAATAAAAATTACATTTGTTAAAAGTAATTTCATTTTCCATCAGTTACTTCCTGGCAACTACTTCCACGTTCACCTGGAGTGATTAAATCGGTTAATGTTCTCTATGAATCGGTCGTAAATAAAGTAAATTCTTTAAGGAAAGATATTCAAAGTAAAATTACGAATCAATTGCCTTCGAATAAAAGTGTCATTTATGTTCGTCTCATTGGGTATTTCTTTCAGTTACTTTATGCACTCCCCCCCACCCCAAGAACCATGGACCTTGCCGTTGGTGGGGAGGCTTGGGTGCCTCAGCGATACAGATAGCCGTACCGTAGGTTCAACCACAACGGAGGGGTATCTGTTGAGAGGCTAGACAAACGTGTGGTTCCTGAAGAGGGGCAGCAGCCTTTTCAATAGTTGCAGGCGCAACAGTCTCGATGATTGACTGATCTGGCCTTGTAACACTAACCAAACCGGCCTTGCTGTGCTGGTACTGCGAACGGTTGAAAGCAAGGGGAAACTGCAGCCGTAATTTTCCAGAGGGCATGCAGCTTTCCTGTATGGTTAAATGATGATGGCGTCCTCTTGGGTAAAATATTCCGGGGGTAAAATAGTCTCCCATTCGGATCTCCGGGCGGGGACTACTCAGGAGGACGTCAATATAAGGAGAAAGAAAACTGGCGTTGTACGGATCGGAGCGTGGAATGTCAGATCCCTTAATCGAGCAGGTAGGTTAGAAAATTTAAAATGGGAAATGGATAGGTTAAAGTTAGATATAGTAGGAATTAGTGAAGTTCGGAGGCAGGAGGAACAAGGCTTTTGGTCAGGCGAATACAGGGTTATAAATACAAAATCAAATAGTGGTACTGCAGGTGTCGGTGTAATAATGAATAAAAAATAGGAGTGCGGGTAAGCTACTACAAACAGCATAGTGAACGCATTATTGTGGCCAAGATAGACACGAAGCCCACGCCTACTGCAGTAGTACAAGTTTACATGCCAACTAGCTCTTCAGATGACGAAGAAATTGAAGAAATGTGTGATGAAAGAAAAGAAATTATTCAGATAGTAAAGGGAGACGAAAATGTAATAGCCATGGGTGACTGGAATTTGGTAGTAGGAAAAGGGAGAGAAGGAAGCGTAGTAGGTGAATATGGATTGGGGCTAAGAAATGAAAGAGGAAGCCGCCTGATAGAATTTTGCACAGAGCACAACTTAATCATAGCTAACACTTGGTTCATGAATCATAAATGAAGGTTGTGTACATGGAAGAAACCTGGAGATACTGACAGGTTTCAGATAGATTATATAATGGTAAGACAGAGATTTAGGAACCAGGTTTTAAATTGTGAGACATTTCCATGGGTAGATGTGGACTCTGAACACAATCTATTGGTTGTGAACTGTAGATTAAAACTGAAGAAACTGCAAAAAGGTGGGAATTTAAGGAGATGGGACCTGGATAAACTGAAAGAACCAGAGGTTGTACAGAGTTTCAGGGACAGAATAAGGGAACAATTGACAGGAATGGGGGGAAAAATACAGTAGAAGAAGAATGGGTAGCTTTGAGGGATGAAATAGTGAAGGCAGCAGAGGATCAAGTGGGTAAAAAGACGAGGGCTAGTAGAAATCCTTAAGTAACAGAAGAAATATTGAATGTAATTGATGAAAGGAGAAAATATAAAAATGCAGTAAATGAAGCAGGCAAAAAGGAATAAAAACGTCTCCAAAATGAGATCGACAGGAAGTGCAAAATGGCTAAGCAGGGGTGGCTAGAGGACAAATGTAAGGATGTTGAGGCTTATCTTACGAGGGGTAAGATAGATACTGCCTACAGCAAAATTAAAGAGACCTTTGGAGAAAAGAGAACCACTTACATGAATATCAAGAGCTCAGATGGAAACCCAGTTCTAAGCAAAGAAGGGAAAACAGAAAGGTGGAAGGAGTATATAGAGAGTCTATACAAGGGCAATGTACTTGAGGACAATATTATGGAAATGGAAGAGGATGTAGATGGAGATGAAATGGGAGATATGATACTGCTTTAAGAGTTTGACAGAACACTGAAAGACCTGAGTCGAAACGAGGCCGCGGGAGTAGACAACATTCAATTAAAACCACTGACGGCCTTGGGAGAGCCAGTCCTGACAAAACTCTACCATCTGGTGAGCAAGATGTATGAGACAGGCGAAATACCCTCAGACTTCAAGAAGAATATAATAAATCCAGTCCCAAAGAAAGTAGGTGCTGATAGATGTGAAAATTACCGAACTATTAGTTTAATAAGTCACGGATGCAAAATACTAATGCGAATTCTTTACAGACGAATGGAAAAACTGGTAGAAGCCGACCTCGGGGAAGATCAGTCTGGATATTGGAACACGTGAGGCAATACTGACCCTACGACTTATCTTAGAAGCTAGATTAAGGAAAGGCAAACCTACGTTTCTAGCATTTGTAGACTCAGAGAAAGCTTTTGACAATGTTGACTGGAATACTCTCTTTCAAATTCTGAAGGTGGCTGGAATAAAATACAGGGAGCGAAAGGCTATTTACAAGTTGTACAGAAACCAGATGGCAGTTATAAGAGTCGAGGGACATGAAACTGAAGCAGTGGTTGGGAAGGGATTCAGACAGCGTTGTAGCCTATCCCCGATGTTATTCTGTATATTGAGCTAGTAGTAAACGGAAAAAAAAATTCGGAGTAGGTATTAAAATCCATGGAGAAGAAATAAAAACTTTGAGGTTCGCCAATGACATTGTAATTCTGTCATAGACAGCAAATGACTTGGAAGAGCAGTTGAACGGAGGGACAGTGTCTTGAAAGGAAGGCCGGCCGCGGTGCTCTAGCGGTTCTAGGCGCTCAGTCCGGAATCGCGCCACTGCTACGGTCGCAGGTTCAAAAAAATGGTTCAAATGGGTCTGAGCACTATGGGACTCAACTGCTGTGGTCATCAGTCCCCTAGAACTTAGAACTACTTAAACCTAACTAACCTAAGGACATCACACACATCCATGCCCGAGGCAGGATTCGAACCGCGACAGTAGCAGACGCACGGTTCCGGACTGAGCGCCTAGAACCGCGAGACCACCGCGGCCGGCCGCAGGTTCGAATCCTGCCTCGGGCATGGATGTGTGTGATGTCCTTAGGTTAGTTAGGTTTAAGTAGTTCTACGTTCTAGGGGACTGATGTCCACAGATGTTAAGTCCCATAGTGCTCAGAGCCATTTGAACCATTTTGAAAGGAGGGTATAAGATGAACATCTACAAAATCAAAGCAAAACGAGGGTAATGGAATGTAGTCGAATTAAGTTGGGTGATGCTGAGGGAATTAATTAGGAAATGAGACACTTAAAGTAATAAAGGAGTTTTGCTACTTGGGGAGCAAAATAACTGATGATAGTCGAAGTAGAGAGGATATCAAATGTACACTGGCAATGGCAAGGAAAGCGTTTCTGAAGAAGAGAAATTTGTTAACATCGAGTATAGGTTTAAGTGTCAGGAAGTCGTTTCTGAAAGTATTTGTATGGAGTGTAGCCTTGTATGGAAGTGAAACATGGACGATAACTAGTTTGTACAAGGAGAGGATAGAAGCTTTCGAAATGTGGTGCTACAGAAGAATGCTGAAGATTAGATGGGTAGATCACATAACTAATGAGGAGGTATTGAATAGGACTGGGGAGAAGAGAAGTGTGTGCTACGACTTTACTAGAAGAAGGGATCGGTTGGTAGGACATGTTTTGAAGCATCAAGGGATCACCAATTTAATATTGGAGGGCAGCGTGGAGGGTAAAAATCGTAGAGGGAGACCAAGAGATGAATACACTAAACAGATTCGGAAGGATGTAGGTTGCAGTAGGTGCTGGGTGATGGAGAAGCTAGCACAGGATAGCGTAGCATGGAGAGCTGCATCAAACCAGTCTCAGGACTGAAGACCACAACAACAATAACAACAGGATGATATGTAATATCTTAGTCAATGGAGTTACTGGAGAGTTTTTGCTTATATCATCGTAAACTTCCACCTGTGTCAATTTTCGCTATTGATTTCGACAATGTGCTTGCAAAAATGTGTTTGTGAGTTCCGATGGAGTTGCACATCTCTCTGTGGTCAGTAAATGCGAAAAAATCAATATATAATGTGATTATAATGCCTTTTCAAACTATAAGTATACTTATAACTACACGGGTAACTCAACTCTCACCTCGAAGGAAAACAAGAGCTTATAGTTCATAATAGTCTCACGACTAGAAAAAGCAAAGCGTGTTCTAGCCATCTTTCGTGTTTTTGACTACTCTACTTAATAGATTTTCTACCTACGGACTTGACGTCGGGTAGTGTTTCAATGACCCAGGCCTAGCTTTCGTGCCTGATGTGGGCCCCGTAGTATGTAATTGGGTGGATGGTCCCCGGACGCATCTTCGCCTGGCGGTATCGTCTTTGACGTAACCTCCCAGCTGGTCTGTTATGTGTTCGCCCGTCCCGCGACCGCTACCAGCGCGCTGCGCAATGTGTTCAAGGAATTCTCGGCCCGCCGCAAACGGTATATCACGCTCTACTTGTTCCCCGCGTTATCTCGGCAATACCTCACTTCCCCACTTACCGGCAGCAGGCCGAAATTAGGGCAAGTCTCTTGCTACATTTTCCCTCATGCCGAGCCTGTTTCTTGGTTGGGTGTCACGTACTCCACCAGCAACAAACACAAATACAAACATACATGTACAGAATACCAAATTGTGAGAAAGTAACTGAGATCCGCGAAATAGCTCCCTCAGCACTACTAGTCCTCTTGTCGCCTACATTTAGAACGTTTATATTTGACCTACTGAGAGATTGGCTTAACAACAAGTAGAAGTCGAACCCTCCTAGAGGAACCTTTGGAACTGGATATAAAATGGACTGCAAGACCTGGAAGAACAAAACCTTCCATGGCAAAATGAAACTTTCTTCACAATCAAATCAGTGTCTGTAACTGTGGGAAACAAAAACAGTCCAGCACTTTCACTCTTGTGCATTGCGCTCTTTTTCCTGGAGAAGATACTATTGAGATTGAGGCTGGAGAAAATGCTACTCAGATTTACCTTCTCTTCTGTGAAAGTCTTTCAGATGAACATTAATAATTAAGATATCTAATAATGCTTTAATTAATGATATTAACTTCTTATTTGGTCATGGTGATTTGAATATTGATTTAAGTACCGTTTTTCCTGTAAGATTTCGCGCCACAATGTCAGTGACTTACTGCAAAATGTGTAATAGGTAGGAAGATATACTTGCTCAGCAAGGGTGACAGGCAACAAATTTCAGAATGTCTCAGCGGGCAGCATCAATATTCTATGATGAGGACGCAGATGTGGAGAACAAAGTGAAAAAATTCAAAGGCATCGTTTAATATGCCCTAGAAAAGTATGTTCAGAGTGGGGTTCTAAGGGATGGGAAAGATCGACCATGGTTTAATAGCCGTGTTAGAAAAGCGCTACGTAAACAAAGAGCACTTCATCTCAGATTCAAGAGAAGTAAAATCCTAGCTGTCAAACAAAAGCCGAAAGAAGCGAAAATGAGCGTAAGGAGAGCAATGAGAGAAGCGCTCGATGATCTTGAACCGACCTGAGTAAAAACCCTAAGAGATTTTTGTCGTATGCAAAACCAGTAAGTGGGTCATAATCATCTATTCATGCTCTCAGCGAACACACCGGCACCGAAACGGCAGATAAGAGAGAGAAGGCCGGAATACTGAACTCGCTCTTCCGAAGTTGTTTCACGGCGGAAGATATTAATGCTGTCCCTCCTTTCAATCTTCATACGAACGTCGAAATGACAGATATTGAGATAACCGATCGCGGAATTGAAAAGCAGCTACAATCGCTTAGCAGTGGAACGGCTTCAGGACCAGATGAGATACGTACAAGATTCTAAAAAGATCATGCGAAAGAACTTGCTCCCCTTCTAGCAGCAATTTATCGTAGATCGGTTGAGCAACGAAAGGTACCTAACAACTGGAAAAGGGCGCAGGTCATTCCCGTTTTATAAGAAAGGCGGTAAGACCCACAGAATTATAGACCTATTTTGTTGACGTCAATCTGTTGTAGAATTATGGAACATGTTTTATGCCCAAGAATTATGACGTTTTTGGAAAGTGAATATCTTCTCTCTAAAAATCAGTATGGATTTTTCAAACAGAGATCCTGCGAAACTCAGCTCAATCTGTTCATGCAATAAATACACAGCGCAGTGGACAACGCCGTTCATGTTGATGCCGTGTTCCTTGATTTCAGTAAGTCACTTTACACCGTCCTACATTGGCGTTTAATGAAAAAAATACGAGCTTACGGAGTATCGGAGCAGACCTGCGATTGTATTCAAGACTTCCTTGCAGATAGAACTCAACAGATGTAAAAGTAATATCCGGAGTACCATAGGGAAGTGCGATAGGACGTTACTGTTTACAGCAGATAGTAGTAGCGAAAGTGCCCTCGCACCGCACCATTAGGTGGCGTGCCGGGTATGATGTAGATGATTTGGAAGAAAGTTCTACATAATGTTTCTGACGCAAAAGTATATCTACCACAACACACGCTGCCGCACATTTACTAAGAGTTTTAAAGCTACTTTTATCATTGTAAAACGTTGTCACCTGTTGCAACTTTACGAGCCTGCATCTCTTCTCATGATTAATTCCATTATAGCCCCTTATGACTTAGCAAAATGTTTTAGTGTGCAGTACTATGGAGCCGTATGTTGTATGAGATGTGGGTTTATCCTGGCTTACGCAACGTTCAAATGACCCACTGGAACGCAGCCAGGTCATGTCGACAACCAACGGTCGCTCTAAGAGTGATCACCCTGCCATTTTTAAGGCAACACTGCAACAAGTAAGCACGATGCAAGTGATTTTAAAACTTCGGTTTGCAGAGCAGCTTCGGAAATATAAAACACACACACGCACACTGTAAACACTAGCGACGCCACACAAACAAGGGTGACCGACGCCAGAAGTTATCGACAGTGAACATTATTGAACAACTGATGCAGTAACGTAAACTAAGTCCCTCTGTTTTTTGACAAGAGAGAGGGCAGTATTCCATATAGAATTTAAGCAAAAACCTTTATCTCTATTTTGAAGTTTACTTGTTAATTGAGATTAAATTAGGAGTTACTAAGGATTTAAAACTTTGTACCACCCTCTCAAGTATCTTTGTTGTCCATTGTATAACGAGACAAGTAATTATGATTATACTAACTAATTTCTCTTCATACACCAGCTTCCCGCGCCCGGGTCCCCGGGTTCTATTGCCGGCGGGGTCAGGGATTTTCTCTGCCTCGGGATGACTGAGTGTTGTGTGATGTCCTTAGATTAGTTAGGTTTAAGTAGTTCTAAGTTCTAGGGGACTGATGACAATAGATGTTAAGTCCCATAGTGCTCAGAGCCATTTGAACCATTTTTGAACCATACACCAGCGGCTTTATGCCTCCACATATGGCAAGCATTGTAGATTCCATATCCAGATGGAAAGAAAGTAATTCAGCTATACAGAACTGACTTATATTTATTCAGTTCGCCTACCGATACAGTTGTGTTCTTCGAAAATTTACTTGCTGGGGTGTTGGCTTACTGGTGACAGGTTGTTCTTGATTGCTACTGTTCTTGTGAGATCGATTATTGGCGGCGTCCAATAGGCATCCACCTATTCGATTGCGCAGGGGTTAATTCATTATCAAAGTATATACAATATCTGTAAGGAGAGGTGATCGGAATGAAGTAAAGGTACTGCAAAAGAACTGCAGGTGTGAAATCTAGAAATCGCACTCACCACAACACAGGCCTTGTCCTTCTAATTCACCTTTGTGGGACTCTATAGTTCAGGCTGCAATTGTTTCAAGTAAGGGAAGTTTTCCGTAGTTTGAAATCTAAGTGCTGAACAATGTCGTAGCCTTCTGCAGGAAAGTTTGTCATGCAAGACTATTTACCAGAGCGAACACCCGTTTTAGGTTTGAGTGTACTGTGAAATTCCATCATGGCCGAGCGGTTCTAGGCGCTACAGTCTGGAACCGCGCCGCCGCTACGGTCACAGGTTCGAATCCTGCCTCGGGCATGGATGTGTGTGATGTCCTTAGGTTAGTTAGGTTTAAGTAATTCTAAGTTCTAGGGGACTGATGACCTCAGAAGTTAAGTCCCATTGTGCTCAGAGCCATTTGGAACCAAATTCTAGCAAGAAAAGTTGTACACAGATTCCATCTCAGTGTCACTTGGCTGTAAGCGTCACGTACAGCTAGAAGGAACTTACCTGGTGAGTAAAGCGTTTTCCATGTGGGAAAGTCTTAGGAAAAGTTACCGACGAGTGTATGGAAACAGAAACATTCAGCTACAAACGACTGAGAGCTGGCGATGTAGGTAATACGTACAAACAAGGTGGGGCAAGTTCTTAGCGGCGGACTGCCCACATATGCTGGCGCGGCCGATGTCAGGAGGAAAGCTTGCACAATCACATACTGAGCACTTCCAAACTTTAGATTCCAAGTTATTAACAGTGAGATGAGAATTGATCTTAGACGCACTGTTTAAAACATGGAAACACACCACGGCATACAAAAAGAAGAACTTTATTGCTTTTATTTCCACATCCCTTACGTAAAAAGGAAGTCTTGTGGAGAATTCTTGCGAAAATGTCTGACTATAGTTCTAAGGTGAGGAAATATGCAGAGTAAGCAAATTATCAATGGTACCATTAACTGCACCTTATTAGTAACTTATTATCGTAATTTCTTGTGGTTGAATTTATTAAACGTGAAAGGACAAACTCAGCGATGTTGCAGACTATTGATTTAACATTATATAAGAAACAATTGGATATTCATAAAATGAGCAACATCAAATTAACTTGCGTTTTGTCACATGTCATCCAGGATGGAGCGCGGTGAGTTGCTTTTTTAGAATTCACTTTCCGGCGGAACTGTTAGCAAAATAGAGGATAGAGAGGCGAGGTTTATAGTGACCAACGGGAGGTTTGTATTCAATTGTTGTCCAGCTGCGAAAATGCAATGGACACGTGAGGAGCGCTCATTTTGTGTTGAAGTCTATTTCTCAAATTCCCACGCCATCATTGCAGTGCAGCATGCTTTTCGTTTGCGATTTGCAGTACCCCCACACGGACGTGTTCCTGGACGGCAATCAATTTTAAATTGGGTAAATGTATTCAGAACAACAGGGGATGTGTCATCTGTACGAAGAGGACGTGAGAGAAGCGCTACAACACCACAAAATGTCGAACGAGTTAGAGCGGCATTACTGCAGACTCCTTAACGCTCAGCTCGGAAACATGCACTTGCTCTTGGCATTTCAAGACGTTTTCTCCATCGGATTCTTCATAATGAACTGAATTTTCACCCGTACCTGTGTGGTGCTCGACATCACGAGTAGGCCCTTACTTTTTCCAGGAAAATCGTCGTACTGTAACTGCGAGTTTGGATCATTACTTAACTGTGCTGCAAGAGTTTTTCCAGCCGGCATTCGAGGCAATGCCATTACAGGATATCTGGTTTCAACAAGACGGTGACACTGCACATACAGTGGGCATTACCCTGAAATTTTTGAGGGAAACGTTTCCTGGAAGGGATTATCTCTTTAATGGGGGATCTCAATTGGCCCGCACGATCAACAGAATTAGTCCCATGCGATACGTTCTACAGGGTGTTTCAAAAATGACCGGTATATTTGAAACGGCAATACAAACTAAACGAGCAGCGGTAGAAATACACCGTTTGTTGCAATATGCTTGGGACAACAGTACTTTTTCAGGCAGACAAACTTTCTAAATTACAGTAGTTACAATTGTCAACAACAGATGGCGCTGCGGTCTGGGAAACTCTCTAGTACGATATTTTCCACATATCCACCATGCGTAGCAATAATATGGCGTAGTCTCTGAATGAAATTACCCGAAACCTTTGACAACGTGTCTGGCGGAATGGCTTCACATGCAGATGAGATGTACTGCTTCAGCTGTTCAATTGTTTCTGGATTCTGGCGCTACACCTGGTCTTTCAAGTGTCCCCACAGAAAGAAGTCACAGGGGTTCATGTCTGGCGAATAGGGAGGCCAATCCACGCCGCCTCCTGTATGTTTCGGATAGCCCAAAGCATTCACACGATCATCGAAATATTCATTCAGGAAATTAAAGACTTCGGCCGTGCGATGTGCCCGGGCACCATCTTGCATGAACCACGAGGTGTTCGCAGTGTCGTCTAAGGCAGTATGTACCGCCACAAATTCACGAAGAAAGTCCAGATAGCGTGATGCAGTAATCGTTTCGGATCTGAAAAATGGGCCAATGATTCCTTTGGAAGAAATGGCGGCCCAGACCAGTACTTTTTGAGGATGTAGGGACGATGGGACTGCAACATGGGGCTTTTCGGTTCCCCATATGCGCCAGTTCTGTTTATTGACGAAGCCGTCCAGGTAAAAATAAGCTTCGTCAGTAAACCAAATGCTGCCCACATGCATATCGCCGTCATCAATCCTGTACACTATATCGTTTGCGAATGTCTCTCGTGCAGCAATGGTAGCGGCGCTGAGGGGTTGCCGCATTTGAATTTTGTATGGATAGAGGTGTCAACTCTGGTGCATGAGACGATACGTGGACGTTGGCGTCATTTGGACCGCAGCTGCAACACGGCGAATGGAAACCTGAGGCCGCCGTTGGATCACCTGCTGCACTAGCTGCGCGTTGCCCTCTGTGGTTGCCGTACACGGTCGCCCTACCTTTCCAGCACGTTCATCCGTCACGTTCCCAGTCCGTTGAAATTTTTCAAATAGATCCTTTATTGTATCGCTTTTCGGTCCTTTGGTTACATTAAACCTCCGTTGAAAACTTCGTCTTGTTGCAACAACACTCTGTTCTAGGCGGTGGAATTCCAACACCAGAAAAATCCTCTGTTCTAAGGAAAAAACCATGTTGTCCACAGCACACTTGCACGTTGTGAACAGCACACGCTTACAGCAGAAAGACGACGTACAGAATGGCGCACCCACAGACTGAGTTGTCTTCTGTATCTTTCACATCACTTGCAGCGCCACCTGTTGTTGAAAATTGTAACTACTGTAATTTCGGAAGTTTGTCCGCCTGAAAATGTACTGTTGTCCCAAGCATATTGCAACAAACGGTGTATTTCTATCGCTGCTCGTTTAGTTTTTATTGCCGTTTCAAATATACCGGTCATTTTTGAAACACCCTGTATGTGGTTACCTGAAATCAAAGAGCGTATTGCAACCGTCCCAACACCCTGGAAGATCTACAGAACAATATTGAGGCCGAAATTGCAAGAATACCAGGAGACATGCTTGAAAGAGCGCATGAGAATTCCAGAAAACAACTGTGGAAGTGAGTGGATTGTGAAGGTGAACATTTGCCAGATATACTGTTTAAACAACGCAATTAGAAACTTCCATTATTGTCCAATATGAGAAAAATAAAATTGTAGGTTTCTAAGAGTTCATTATTTTGTATTTCATTCCCAAATCAGCAATTTTCCGCGCTCCACCCTCTATAAGATGTCATTTCTCTAAATCGGTCAGTAGGGTCGAAAACTGTCAATTTAATATTATATGAAGATGCTATAAACGCGATGGCGCGGCTGTAAGGGAGGCAGTAAAAACGACAGCCAATGACAGGCTAGATAGCTATGGTACTGGGGGAACATGCAGGATGGAAGAGCTCGAGGAGAGTTGTTGTTAGGGGATCAAAAATGAGATGGCAGGTGGTGGGATGGAGATTTCAGGGCAGACAGGATGGTGCTGTTCCTTAGTCGAAAGTCACAAATTTTGTGAGAGAAGTCATTTCGGGCTTAAATATTTTTAAAATGCTGAACTTTAAAGCTTTCGTCAGGCATCGTGACAAAAGGAGTAATAGGTGAAAGAAATAAACCTGTTTATTCATTTAGACAGATATGAATGAAGCGTTGTCTGCTAGCTTACATTGCTATCTTGACAGCTTGTAGCTGCAAAACGACCTGTTGTTGTCTTTTAAATAAACATTTTAAATTAAAATTATGAACTATGGCGTCGCCTAGTCCATACTGATTCCACCTTCACACTGCGTGAATCCGTGATGATGTTTCCAAGTTTTAGGGATGATGGTGAAGAGTAGATAAATCAACTTGCGGCAAAGAATCCTTGCCCAGAAACGACCGCGTCGAAGGTTATAAACGAAAACTTTCTGTTACCTCTGACTGTAGAATACATGTACCGGCACTGTTTCGTAAGACTACACACCTTTCAGAGCTGGTAGTGTGCGCCAAATCAAGAATACAATATCTAGTAAACATAGGTTCTATTGAACAAGTGTCCATAGTTCTAAAGGTAAGCAATTCATGGCCCATATATACTGGATACCTTTTTCTTGTTTTGGTCCATATTAGCACCTCTGAAAGTTGCCTACGCTACAGTCTTAGCAGCAACAGTACCGGTACATGTATTCCACTGTCAGAGACCGGACGAGGTGGCGCAGTAGTTAACACACCGGGCTCACATTCGGTAGGACGACTGTTCAAACCCGTCTTCGGCTATGCAGATTAAGGTTTTCCGTGATTCCTTAAATCACTCCAGACAAATGCCGGGATGGTTCTTTTCAAAGGGCACGCTCGGTTTCCTTCCCGATCCTTGATACAATTCGAGCTTGTGCTCCGTCTCTAATGATCTCGGTGTCGACGGGACGTTAAACCCAATCTTCCTTCCTTCTACAGTCAGAGGTATCCGCACGATTTTCACTTGTAGCTTTACACTCGGCCCTTTCCGGACCATGGTCGCTAACCTTAAATTGATTTAGTATATGTACCGTTCTGCATCAGCCCTGAAAATGTGTAACATCATCACAGAATCACCCTGCATATAGCGTAGTAGATACCGTCTGTATGAAACCAGTTGGCGTCTACCGGATCATCTAATACAGTATATCCTACGTGACGTTATCCGGTAAGCTATTTTTCACTATTCAGTTTTCTTCCATTCTAGACTTTGGTTCCGTACTAGATTATTATTTTTCGGTTAATATTTCTCATGTACTTATAGTACCTTCTCTAGTGTTAGTTATTTTTAGGCATTTTATTCCCGTTCACAGCAATTTCCGTTCATTATTAGTTTTTCCCGGCTTTTTTCTAGGCCTGGCTAGTTCAGCAGTCACGCTTTGTACATTTTTACAAGCATCTTTCCTTTTTTTTTTTTGATTGGTTGGTTGGTTGGTTGATTGCTTTTGGGGCAAGGGACCAAACGGTTATGTCATCGGTCCCATCCGAATAGGAAAGGATGAAGAAGGATGTTTACCGTGTCCTTTGAAAGCAACCACCCCGGCATTCACCTGAAGCGATTTAGCGAAATCACAGAAAACCAAAATCAGGCTGGCCGGACGCGGGTTTGAACCGTCGTCCTCCTAAATGCGAGTGTAGTGTGCTAACCAGCATCTTTTTGGTGTAGTCAATTTTATTATGATATCCGATTATTGTGGTTTGACTTTTAACATGGATAACTTCTCGAATGCTGCGACTTCGTAATTGTTCATTTACGTTATGGAAATATAACCGTTGTGAGTAATCGTCATTGTTTCTTGTTGAATGACAACATTATGGTTCTGTATTTCTACTGTTTCAAAAATTTCATAATGTGATTTATATTTTTGACAGACAAACCTGAAGATGCGTTTGTACTGACGGGAAACATGTAGTTGGAAATAAAGCACCTTCATACAGCTATGCAGCTTTTGGAAACACGTCATCACTCTTGGCTTTTAATTGTTGTCTTTTTACGATAATTTGAAAGGTTACAGAGTGTTCAGTCTTTTTATTGTTATTCATAATGTCTCTGAGCTGTGGTTGCCCTCTCCAGAAAATTGTTTGTACTTATTAGTGGACTTTACAATACTGGATGTGTTCACATTCCTCGTTTATGACTACTTCAACTCTCATAGGGGCACTTGCAATGAAGTAATGTCCATGAAGTAGTGATCCACTTATTCTCAAGAGCAGAAACCGTCGAAGGTAGTGTTGTTGGACGCTGGACGCTGAAATCTGGGTCGATGTTGACTTTGTATCTCATCCTAAAGGTATTCTTTGAGGTATAGATACGGACTGTGAGCAGACCAGTTCGTTTAAAGTATGTTACTGTCTACGAACCATTCCCCCAAACATGCTTCTTTATAATAGGATGCAATTTCCGCCGATGCAAACTATCATCGCCAACGAAATTTTGCTCTACTGTAAGCAGTGCACAATGCAGTAAAATATATTCTTGTGCTTTTTTTTTTAATTGAGCGCAAGAACGGGGCCACTCCCTAACGACGCAAAACATCCCCATATCATAAAGCCACCTCCTCCTTTCTTCACAGTTGGCATTACACATGATGGCAAGGAAAGTTCCCCATCCACTGGTGAAACCCAAACCCTTCCAACTGACTGCTGTAGAGTATAGGGCGGTTCATCACTCCAAATCATTCGTTTCCAGCCATCCACAATCCAACTGCGTCGCTTGACACCATCTCAAGCGTCACTTAGTACTGACAAGAGATACTTCTGACTTGCGAGGAACTGTTCGACTATTGTAACACATTCTTTTTAAGTCCATACGGACAATCATTGTGCTTGCTGGACAGCTGGTATCGCTTTGCAGCTCACGGGTGATGCCCTCAATTTCTTTCATGTGATTTTTTACAGCCAGAATGCTCAACAGATCCTGTGCTTCAGTAGATGAGGTACACTTGATGTTGGTTTAGCTGTTGTTGTTCGTTTGCGTTTCGACTTCACAATCTCTGCACCAACAGACGGCCTGGGCAGCCTTAGGAGTGTTCGGCGACATTGGCCGGGAGACCCCTTACGGGGCAGGTCCGGCCGCCTTGGTGCAGGTCTTACTACATTCGACGCCACAGTGGGCGACCAGCGCACCGGATGGGGATGAAATGATGTTGGAGAGAACACAAGTCCCTAAGCGTGGAAAAATCTCCGACCCAACTAGGAATCGAATCCGGGCCCGTAGGGCGATAATCCGTCACGCTGACCCCTCAGCTAATGGGGCGGAGAGGAGCGATTAATTATACCTAATGGATTCATTACGCAGGTAGAGTCCAATGGCTAGTCCACCATCGAAGTCACTGAATTTTCCTGAGCCATCACTTCTGTTGTTACTGCTTTTATACTGACAACACGTATTCCTCGTCTCCTTTTATATTGGTGGGCCCGCCTTCTTGACATATAGTGGTCAATTCCGCTTTACCTAGGGGTGTCTGGTTGCTTTGCATCAGATAGTGTTCACTGATAAGATAACGTAGCACTGCACTTATTTATTCCGGGTCAACAAACCCTTCTCATTACATCTGAAGAGCAGATCGTCGCGCAGTTTTCCTCGAGTGCCACACATCGAACAAAGTTAACCTGCAACTGTAGGCTGTATATTCTTATATAAAGTGAGTTAAGGCTGAGAGCGATTTCGCACACTGATGCTCAGCTCACAAATTAAGGATAATTGCAGAATGTTGTGCCACACAACGTGGCGCTAAACAAAACTGGCGCTAATAGCATAGCCACATAGGTAACACACACGATACAGATCTGTAAGTCCACGGTATTGATGATAAGTTGAGAAAACCGTCCAGAAACACATGTGCTACAAAAACGCCACTACTTCCTGCGCATATACACTGACATCAGTATGGGATACAATCACCATGCACATGTACACACGCCGCACAACGGGTTCGCATAGTCTGGATCAGGTGATCGAGTAGCTGCTGGGGTATAGCCTTCCGTTCTTGCACCAGTGCCTGTCGGAGCTCCTGATGTGTCCTAGGGGTTTAAAAATGTGCAGCGATACATCGACCGAGAGCATCCCAGACGTGCTCGATGGGGTTCAGGTCTGGAGACCAGGCAGGCCACTCCATTCGCCTGATATCTTCTGTTTCAAGGTACTCCTCCACGATGGCAGCTCGATGGGGCCGTGCGTTATCATCCATCAGGAGACAGGTGAGACCCACTGCACCCCTGAAAAGGCGGACATACTGGTGCAAAATGACGTCCCGATACACCTAACCTGTTACAGTTCCTCTGTCAAAGACATGCTGGGGTGTACGTGCACCAATCATAATCCCACCCCACACCATCAAACCACGACCTCCATACAGGTTCCTTTCAAGGACATTAAGGGGTTGGTATCTGGTTTCTGGTTCACGCCAGATGAAAACCCGGCGAGAACCACTGTTCAGACTATACCTGGACTCGTCTGTGAACATAATCTGGGACCACTGTTCCAATGACCATGTACTGTGTACACCAGGCTTTACGGGCTCTCCTGTGACCAGGGGCCAGTGGAATGCACCTTGCAAGTCTCCGGGCGAATAAACCGTGTCTGTTCAGTTGTCTGTAGACTGTGTGTCTGGAGACAACTGTTCTAGTGGCTCTGGTAAGGTCCCAAGCAAGGCTACCTGAAGTACTGCGTGGCCGTCTGCGGTCTTCTTGTGGTGCTGTACACTGTGGACGTCCCGTACTGTAGCGCCTGGACACATTTCCTGCCTGCTGGAATCGTTGCCATAATCTTGAGGTCACACTTTGTGGTATATGGAGGGCCCGTGCGACGACCTGTTGTGTTTGACCAGCCTCCAGTGGCCCTAGTATTCTACCCCCCATAACGTCATCAATATGTGTTCTTTGAGTCATTTTCAACACACAGTCACCATTAGAACGTCTGAGAACATCTGCACACTTACTCGCTGCACCGTATTCTGACACGCATCAACACACCTCTGCGAATGTGGACTGCTGCCAACGCCACCATGCGATGACCGCAGGTCAGATTCACCGCATGGTCATACCCGTAGGTGATTTAAACCCGTAAACTGCCCACCAGAGCGTTGTTTCACCATGTATCAGCATTATTCTTAACTTATGAGCATGAGTGTAAATACAGCCGAAGAGGTCAAAAGCCACTTTCATTTACTCAATTAGTGGATGTGGTGCCCAACAAGAAGACGACCTTCTAATCCGTCGACGGATGCCACCTAATAAACGTATCCACGGACTTAGAGCTGTGTCTTATGCTGACAGTGTCTCCGGCGGTCGCGTTGCTTTCATCAGGTCGCCCGTGACCCCGCCCGCGCTATGGACGGCGACGCTTGACAATCAAGGACGCGCGTCCGGCGCTCCTTACGCAGCGACGCAGGTGCGTGGGTGGTTGCGTGCGCGTGCTCGTGCAGCACGGCGGGGAAAGTGAATTAGGGCGCTGATTGTCAGGTGGCGGGCCACTGCTTATGGCGACGAGGAGAGAGCGCGTTGCTTTCTTCTCCTTGTTGCCTGTAGTAGTCCTGTTTTGTTCACGGGGAAAGGAGGTGCGATATGCGCTACCACTTGCATAGCTAATCTGACGAGGGCCACATGGGAACCATGAAATACTCGCCAGTGCCGATTATTTCAACAACTACTTGCTCTCGACACCAACACTTTCTTCTATATTACTATAGTAGGTGGTCTATGAGACAGGACACTTAGAAGGAAAAAGAATACAATGTTACGGATCGAGAAAGTGTAAGTAGGCTGTTTAGGTTTTTATGTTGGTAACGCGACGTAGCGCTTTGTATGTAAATCACTGACTGTGCTGTGTGCAGTCTGTGGCTGGTTTGCATTGTTGGAATATTTGCTATTGTAGTGTTGGGCTGTTGGATGTGAAAAGTGCATAGCGTTGCGCAGTTGTAGGTGAGCCGTGAGCCGAATGTGGGGAGAGAGATGGCAGAATTTTGAGAGCGGACGATCTGGACGTGTGTCCATCAGAAAGAGTAAACTTGTAATATTCGAGATCATGAACTATATATATATATATATATATATATATATATATATATATATATTGAACGTTATTAAGGTAAATACATTGTTAGTTCTCTATCAAAATCTTTCATTTGCTAACTATGCCTATCAGTAGTTAGTGCCTTCATTAGTTAGAATCTTTTATTGAGCTGGCAGTATTGGCGCATGCTGTATTGCAGTAGTTTGAGTAACGAAGATTTTTGTGAGGTAAGTGCTTCATGAAAGGTATAGGTTATTGTTAGTCAGAGCCATTCTTTTGTAGGGATTTTTGAAAGTCAGATTGCGTTGTGCTAGTGTTAGTGTTTAACGTCCCGTCGACAACGAGGTCATTAGAGATGGAGCGGAAGCTCGGGTTAGGGAAGGATTGGGAAGGAAATCGGCCGTGCCCTTTCAAAGGAACCATCCCGGCATTGGCCTGAAACGATTTAGGGAAATCACGGAAAACCTAAATCAGGATGGCCGGAGACGGGATTGAACCTTCGTCCTCCCGAATGCGAGTCCAGTGTGCTAACCACTGCGCCACCTCGCTCGGTGACAACGGATCGGTCATCCCCCAGCAGTCATCAGGCTAACAGCGTGTAACACCGTCTCTACCCCTGATAATGACCTCAACTGGGCTAGGAAGGTAGTCGAGAGCTTTAATCAGGTGCACTATATACAACATACTACATAACAACACAGTATTTTGTATATTGTCCCGTATCTTTGTCATTGTATATATCAGTTAAGTCCTATGTACAGGCTTTCTACATCTACGTGGTTACTCTACTATTCACAATGAAATGCCTGGCAGAGTGTTCAGTGAACCACCTACAAGCTGTCTCTCTACCTTTCCACTCTCAAACGGCGCGCGAGGAAAAGAAGCACTTATAATTTTTCTGAGTTCTCTTATTTTATCTTGATGAACATTTCTCCTTATGTATGTGGTTGCCAACAGAATGTTTTCACAATCGGAGCAAAAAATTAGTGATTGAAATTTCATGAGGAGATCCCGTCGCAACGAAAAGCGCCTTTGTTTTAATGATTGCTACGCCAATTCACGTATCATGACTGTGTCAATATCTCCCCTATTTCCCGATAATACAAAACGAGCTGCTCTTCTTTGTACTTTTTCGATGTAATCCGTCAGTCCCACCTGATGCGGATCCCACACCGCACAGCAATACTCCAGAATAGGTTGGACAAGCGTGGAGTAAGCAGTCTCATTAGTAGACCTGTTGCACCTTCTAAGTGTTCTGCCAATGAATCGCTGTCTTTGGTTTGCTTTACCCACAACATTATCTGTCTGATCGTTCCAATTTATGTTATTTGTAGTTGTAATTCCTAAGTATTTAGCTGGATTTACAGCCTTGAGATTTGTGTGATTTATCACGTAATAGAAATTTATCATATTTCTCTTAGTACTCATGTCAATAACTTCAATTTTTTTTTATTCAGAGTCAACTGCCACTTTTCGCACCATACAGATATCTTATCTAAATCATTCTGCAATTGGTTTTGGACATCTGATGACTTTACAAGACCGTAAGTGACAGCATCTTCTGCAAACAATCTAAGACGGCTACTCATTGTCTCCCATGTCGTTAAATATTGTTCAGCAACAATAGAGGACCTATAACACTTCCTTGGGGTACACTGGATATTACTTCTGTTTTACTCGATGACTCTCCGTCCATTACTACGGACTGTGACCTTTCTGACAGGAAATAACGAATCCACAACTGAGGCGATATTCCACAGGCACGCATTTTGGCTAGAAGACGCTTGTGAGTAACTGTGTCGAAAGCCTTCTGGAAATCTAAAAATATGGATTCAATTTGACATCTTCTGTTGACAGCACTCATTATTTCATGAGCATAAAGAGCTACTTGTTTCACAACAACGATATTCTCTGAATTCGTGCTGACTATGCGCCAATAAATCGTTTTCTTCGAGATACTTCATAATGTTCGAAACATTATACGTTCCAAAACCCTACTGCAAATCGACGTTAGTGATATGGTCCTGTAATTGAGCGGATTACTTACTTCCGTTTTTGGGTAATGGTGTGACTTGAGCTGTTTTCCAGTCTGTAGGTACGGGTCATTCTGTGATCGAGCGGTTGTATATAATTGCTAAATATGGAGCTACTGTATCAGCATACTCTGAAAGGAACCTGACCGGTACACAATCTGGGACGGAGGCCTTACCTTTATTAAGTGATTTAAGCTGCTTTGCTACACCGAGGATATCTACCTCTATGTTTCTCGTCTTGGTGGTTGTTCGTCATTGGAATTCAGGAATAACTCTGCTTTAGTGGCACTGTCATCAGTGACTTCATCGTTGTTATCACGCAGTAAAGGTTTTAATTGCGTCTTGCCACTGGTGTGCCTTATGTATGACCAGATCTCCTTGGGTTTTCTGCCAGATTTCGAGACAGAGTTTCGTTATGGAAATTATTAAAAGCATCTCGAATTCAAGTATGCGCTATATTTAGAACTTCTGCGAAACTTTGGCAATCTTGGGGGTTTCGCGTTCTTAAATATTTGGCATGCTTTTTTCGTTGCTTCTGCAACAGTGATCTGACTCACTATGTATACCATGTTGGATCAGTACCATTTATGTGGTATATATCTCTCAATTGCCATCGATGCTATCTCTTTGAAATCATTCCACATCCTTTCTACGCTTACTTGAGCAGATCAGAAGGAGTGAAGACTGCTTCCTAAAAAGACATTAAGAGCAATTTTAGCAGGTTTTTTAAATATACTTTGCGTTTCTTTTTGATGGTAGCAGGTGTTACGATTTTCAGCCTAGCAGAAACTGCCTTGTGGTCGCAAATGCCTGTATTCGTCACGATACTCACTACTTGTCCAGGATTATTTGTTGCTAAGAGGTCAAATATGCTTTCACAACCATTTACGCTTCGAGTGGAGTCATGCACTAAATGTTCAAAAAAAATTTCTGAGAGAGCATCGTCAATAAAAGTAAAACAGTGGTAATGGAATGCAGCTTAATCATATCAGATAGTTGTGAGACAAATTAGGGAAGAAGATACTGAAAGTGGTTGACGAATATTCCTTTCCGGGGAGCAAAATAACTGAAAAAGAACTTTGTTAACATCTAACAAAATTTTGAGTGTTAAGTAAACCGTCTGGAGTATAGCTTCGTGTGGAAGTGAATTAGGAGAAATGCAGTGAAGGTACCGATAGCAGTGAAGTCGTGATAAAGTCGTGATAACAGAATGTCAATCTGATGACGACGATATTGATTTCCTATTTTCCCACAAGAAAATTGATGATAAGTCCTTCATTCCTAACTTCCTAATATTTGTAGATTGTAGATCTGTGTATTTTTATTTCCTTGTGAGTTTTGAAAAGCTATTTTGTTTATATGACTAGGTGTGTAGGGAGTTGTGAGTGGTGGGAGTGGCTGTAACGACCGAAACTCTATTAGCACATGACGGTTTCATCCGCAGACATGTACCTTCGACACTGTCGTGAGCCTCTTGCACTTCGCGGTTGCAAGATGACAATAGCGTTGCCATCTGTCACGTAGCTTCTCTCGCCGAATGGAGTTAACGGGTACGCAGAGGCGCCGAGAGAGTCGCAGAAGTAGTCGCCGCCACCTGAACGTCTGGAAATGTAATCAAGTAACGAGAACACAGAAGAAGAGGCCTTCATCTTTGCTGTTTAACCGCGATTTAGAAAAATAATTGCAATGATCTGGAACGTGGAGCTAAAAACCCGCAATTATGAACCAGTACTTCCAACGAGGAAATCACATGAAATTAAGATCTAGCTCTGGCTCTGAGCACTATGGGACTCCACTGCTGTGGTCATCAGTCCTCTAGAACTTAGAATTACTTAAACCTAACTAACCTAAGGACATCACACACACCCATGCCCGAGGCAGGATTCGAACCTGCGACCGTAGCATCAGCGCAGCTCCGGACTGGAGCGCCTAGAACCGCACGGCCACCGCGACCGGCGAAATTAAGATCTCTTGCCTAGCACTTGCATCCCGCCTTGCCGTACTTTTAGCAAATCTAAGAGAAGCAGTTGTAGGCACTGAAACAAACTTCTTAGATAAAATTTAAGCTGAAAAAACTAATTTCATGACAATCCAAAAATGTATCAAATTGTATGGACACACAGGTAGTGGCGGCTCAAGTGTAGGACCTGTGGTACTACAGCACCCTCGATTTCCTCCTAATATTATCGAGAATATTTAATGCAATCAGTCCATTTTCTTAAACCTTTTTTTGTACTTGTAAAATGTCGCGTGACAGGGGCCTCCCTTCGAGTTGACCGCTCGCCGGGTGCAAGTCTTTCGATTTGACGCCACTTCGGCGACTTGCGCGTCGATCGGGATGAAAATGATGATGATGAGAAGAACACAACACCCAGTCCCTGAGCGGAGAAAATCTCTGACCCATCCGGGAGTCGAACCTGGGCTCTTTGGATTGACATTCTGTCGTGCTTACCGCTCAGCTACCGGGGGCGCCTACAACATATACTGAGACAGATGCCATAGGATACCTCCTAATATTGGGCCGGACCTCCTTTTCCCGGCATAGTGCGGCACCTCGATGTGGCGTGGACTCAACTCATTGGAAGTCTGCTTCAGAAGTATTGAGCAATGCCGCCTATATAACCGTCCATAATTGCGAAAGTGTTGCCGGTGCAGGGTTTTGTGCACTCGCTGACCTCTCGATTATGTCCCATACATGTTCGATGGGACTCATGTCGGGCCATCAGGGTGGCCAGATCATTCACCCAAATGATCCAGAACGTTCTTCAAACCAATCGTGAACAATTGTGGCCCGATGACACGAAAGAATTCTATCTTTGTTTGGAAACATGAAGTCCATGAATGGCTGCAGATGGTCTCCAAGTAGACGAACATAAACATTTCCAGTCAATCGTTGGTTCACCTAGACCAGAGGACCCAGTACATTCCATGCAAACACAGGCCACACCAATATGGAGTAAGCACCAGCCTGTACAATGCCTTGTTGACAACTTCGGTCAGCAGCTTCGTGGAGTCTGCGCCACTATCGAACCAAACCGTCAGCTCTTACCTTGGGTTCATCTGAACAGGCAGTGGTTTTCCAGTTGTTTAGGGTCCAGCCGACATGGTCACGACCTCAGGAGAGGGGTTTCAGGCAAAATCATGCTGTTAGCAAAGGCTTTTCATGGGTCGTCTGCTGCTATAGGCATCAATTCCAAGTTTCGCCGTGCTGTCCTTACGGGTGCGTTCGTCGTGCGTCTCACATTGAGTTCAGCGTTATTTCAAGCAGCCTTGCTTCACTGTTAGCACTGACAACAATACACAAACGCCGCTGCTCTCTGTCGTTAAATGAAGGCCGTCGATCACTGCGTTGTCCGTGATGAATAGTAATGTCTGAAATTTGGTATTCTCGACACACCCTTGACACTGTGGAATATTGAATTCCCTAACGATTTCTAAAATGGAAATTGCTATGCGTCCAGCTCCAAATTCAAAATCTATTGCCGGCCGCTGTAGCCGAGCGGTTCAAGGCGCTTCATTCCGGAACCACGCGGCTGCTACGGTCGCAGGTACGAATCCTGCCTCGGACATGGATGTGTGTGATGTCCTTACGTTGGTTAGGTTTAAGCAGTTCTAAGTCTAGGGGACTGATGACCTCAGATGTTAGGTCACATAGTGCATAGAGCCATTTCAACCATTTGAACCAAAATCTGTTAATTCCCTTCGTGCCGCCACAGTCACGTTCCAAACATGCATCACCTGAGAAAAAAATGACGGCTCTGCCAATACACTACCTTTTTATACGTTGTGCACTCGATACTATCGCCTTCTGTATATGTGCCCATACAGTAGTAGAAATCAGTGTAAAGGCAGGGTTTCTGCGAAAAAATAGTTCAAATGGCTCTAAGCACTATGGGACTTAACATCTGAGGTCATCAGTACCTTGGACTTAGAACTACTTAAACATAACTAACCTAAGGACAGCACACACATCCATGCCCGATGCAGGATTCGAACCTGTGACCGTAGCAGCAGCGTGGTTCCAGACTGAAGCACCTAGAACCGCTCGGCCACATCGGGTTTCTACGAAAGTAATATACAACTTGTAAGGCATATACGAATCGAATTTATTGTGAAAGTAGTAGATACATACAAGCCATACACAGTCATGACCGAATGACATAGTTTCTTTCATAACACGAGTAACAAAACAGGGTTTTTGCAGTTGCCGCGCGGGATTAGCCGGGCGGTCAGGCGCTGCAGTCATAGACTGTGCGGCTGGTCCCGATGGAGGTTCGAGTCCTCCCTCGGGCATGGGTGTGTGTGAGTGTCTTTGTCCTTAGGATAATTTAGGTTAAGTAGTGTGTAAGCTTAGAGACTGATGACCTTAGCAGTTAAGCCCCAGAAGATTTCACACACATTTTTTTAAGGCGCTGGAGTCATAGACTTTGCGGCTGTTCCCGGCGGAGGTTCGAGTCCTCCCTCGGGCATGGGTGTGTGTGTGTTTCTCCTTAGGATAATTTAGGTTAAATAATGTGTAAACTTAGGGACTGATGACCTTAGCAGTTAAGTCCCATAGGATTTCACACACATTTGAACATTTTTTGCTTTTGCAGTTCCTGGATGTAAATTGGTATAAAGCCGCTCACTGCATAGTTAGTATTTTGTCCAACCTCTGTAAGTACCTCAAAAATTCTCTTCGGCATTGATTTTTTTAGGGTTTGTAGTTTCTGCATTGAAATTGTCGCCCAGTCTTCTCGTATCGCTCTTTTCAGCTCACATACGGCCTCATACTGACTTTCAATGCGATAAACACACCTTGCAAGTATTCCACAGAGGTTTACCATGGGTTTGAAATCCAGGCTACGTGCAGGCCAGGACAAGCCATTGATATCCCTATCTTAAAACTATTTTTTTTGTTGTGCAAGAGCCTGGACAAATGCATTATCTTGTTGAATCATTATACTTTCGTCCTCTAGGTGCTCATACATTCTAATCCATTTTGTCTGTAGCATCTCAGTGTACATATTCGAGTTCACTCCAGTGATCAGCCAAGCAATACGTAATTTATCTTTAGCGCAGAATGTTTCCCCAATCATAACATTTACAGCACCAAAATTTCTGTTCATTCTCACTTGCTGCTCTGTTCTCATATCATGCCAATAATACTGAAATCCGTCTGGACCATCTAAATTTAACTTCTTCTCATCACTGAAGATCACTTTATCCCATTCTCAAGCCCATAAAATATATATTTCAGCAAACTCCAGTCCAGCCTATTTATTTTTTGGTGTTGGAGCAGGTTTCTGCAGTCGTTTCTTTAATTCGAGATACATTCTTTTGACAAACATCGTCGTACACGTCTAGCTGTTACTGGCAATTGTAAATTAGCAACACGTTGAGAAGCGTAACGGTAACCGTTTCGCTGCCTCAGATGATTTTCTACTTTGCCCATATTTTCCGTTCTGTCATTATCGTGCGCCGAATCTAACGAAATTATAAATCATACTTGAACGGTTAAAGTTCTTGGCTATTTGACGGCTAGAGGGTCACGCTTCCGTCTGCGCATCTACACACTAGGAAAATTAAAAACTAACACACTTGCACTGGATACTATGAGAGGGCGCTGCTGACACACCAGGAACCGCGTTATTGGCTGTGGGATGTTACTAGCTGAGCAGCGATTGGTCACCGCCAGAGCTAGTGGCAGCCAGTTTGCCGTGGCATACGGAGCTCCGTCTGTGTCTGCAACATTGTTAGTACCCCGCGGCAGTGTGCACGTGAACCGTTTGTAAAACTGACGGAGTTGGTGCGGGGGCATATAGTGGGCCTGCGGGAGGCCGGGTGGACATACAGCAGAAATGCGGAACACATGCTGTGTTAGGTCTCAACAGTACATCGATGGTCCGCCCCGATAGTTGAATGGTCATCGTGACGGACTGCCGTCGTAAGGGGCCAGGGTTCGATTCAGGGAATGGGTGTTGTGTTGTCTTCATAATCATTTCATCCCTATCCGGCGCGCACGTCGCCCACAGTGGCGTCGAATCTAATAAGACGTGCACCAAAGCAGCCGGACCTGCCCTGTAAGGGGCCTCCCGGCCATTGACGCCAAACGCTCAGTTCCATTTCAGTGCATCGATGGTGTCCCCTGTGGTCAGCAGAAGGTGCACATGCCCGTCGACCTAGGTTCGGACAGCGGCGACACACACATGCAAGTCAAGACCGGCGCATCCTACGAAGTACCGTGCTGGACCGCATCGTCGCTTCACATCAACTTAGGGACACCGTTGCTCCAGGGGTATCAACGAGAACTATTCGCAACCGTCTCCATGAATCAGGACTACAGTTCCGCGTACCGTTAGGGCGTCTTCCGCTCAGGCCCCAACATCGTTCAGCCCGCCTCCAGTGGTGTCTCGATAGGCCTTTATGGAAGGAGGACGAATGGAGACGTGTCGTCTTCAGTGGTGAGAGTTACTTCTGCCTTGGTGCCAATGATGGTCGTACGACGTACACGGCAGAGGCACAAAGGGCCAATACTCGTGGGGAGCAAATATCCCACGTTGCCTGTATAACTCTGATGATCGTCGAGGGAACATTGAACAGTGCGCGGTACTTTCAAACCATCGTCCAACCCATCATGCCACCGTTCGAGAAGCGTCAAGGTGATGGGCTTTTCCAACAGGACAATGCACGTCCGCATGTGTCACGTGCCACCCAACGTGCTCTTGAAGATGTACGTCAACTACCCTGGCCATCACGGTCCCCGGATCTGTCCTCCATTGAGCATGTTTGTGACCGGATGCAACATCTTCTAGAGCGATCTGCACATCCGGCACGAACTCTGGCCGAACTGAGACATCAGGTGGAAATTGCATGGCAGACTACGTTCAGCACCTCTGCAATCGTCTACGCAGGAGAACTGCAGCCTGCATTGCTGCAAAAGGAGGCTATACACGGTTCGGACGCTGCTATCGTGCGCGCTCTGTTGACTGTACTCGGGTGCGCTGTCTGTGTGTGCGTGTGTTGTATACGTCCTCAAGAATTTCATTAAAATTCCTCCCTGCTGCGGCGGTGAATTCATGGTGTTCGTTTTTCATTTCCCAGTACTGTATTTTTGCTTCTTCATCAAAATGGTTCAAATGGCTCTAAACACTATGCGACTTAACATCTGTGGTAAGGTGGATCCGTACCAGATCGGGTTGACGGAGGAGATAGAGAAGATCCAAAGAAGAGCGGCGCGTTTCGTCACAGGGTTATTTGGTAACCGTGATAGCGTTACGGAGATGTTTAGCAGACTCTGCAAGAGAGGCGCTCTGCATCTACATCTACATCTACATGACTACTCTGCAATTCACATTTAAGTGCTTGGCAGAGGGTTCATCGAACCACAATCATACTATCTCTCTACTATTCCACTCCCGAACAGCGCGCGGGAAAAACGAACACCTAAACCTTTCTGTTCGAGCTCTGATTTCTCTTATTTTATTTTGATGATCATTCCTACCTATGTAGGTTGGGCTCAACAAAATATTTTCGCATTCGGAAGAGAATGTTGGTGACTGAAATTTCGTAAAAAGGTCTCGCCGCGACGAAAAACGTCTTTGCTGTAATGACTTCCATCCCAACTCGTGTATCATATCTGCCACACTCTCTCCCCTATTACGTGATAATACAAAACGAGCTGCCCTTTTTTGCACCCTTTCGATGTTCTCCGTCAATCCCACCTGGTAAGGATCCCACACCGCGCAGCAATATTCTAACAGAAGACGAACGAGTGTAGTGTAAGCTGTCTCTTTAGTGGACTTGTTGCATCTTCTAAGTGTCCTGCCAATGAAACGCAACCTTTGACTCGCCTTCCCCACAATATTATCTATGCGGTCCTTCCAACTGAAGTTGTTCGTAATTTTAACACCCAGGTACTTAGTTGAATTGACAGCCTTGAGAACTGTACTATTTATCGAGT
Source organism: Schistocerca gregaria (assembly GCF_023897955.1). Taxonomy (NCBI): domain Eukaryota; kingdom Metazoa; phylum Arthropoda; class Insecta; order Orthoptera; family Acrididae; genus Schistocerca; species Schistocerca gregaria. The sequence continues at coordinate 401,100,260 of NC_064927.1, read as the reverse complement.
AATCGAATTCCAACGGATTTCTTTTGGAACTCATGTGGATCACCTCACACTTTTCGTTCGCCGTGTAGCTTGCTCTCCAGGTTTCGAGAGGGTGCGTTTCTGGATGAGGTATCGAATATACTGCTTCCCCCTACTTATACCTCCCGTGGAGATCACGAATGTAAAATTAGAGAGATTCGAGCGCGCACGGAGGCTTTCAGACAGTCGTTCTTCCCGCGAACCATACGAGACTGGAACAGAAAAGGGAGGTAATGACAGTGGCACGTAAAGTACCCTCCGCCACGCACCGTTGGATGGCTTGCGGCGTATTAATGTAGATGTAGATGTGGTCATCAGTCCCCTAGACTTAGAACTACTTGAACCTAACTAACCTAAGGACATCACACACAACCATGCCGAAGGCAGGATTCGAACCTGCGACCGCAGCACCAGCGCTGTTCCGGACTGAAGCGCCTAGAACCGCTTGGCCACAGCGGCCGGCGCTTCTTCATCACGTGTAAATGTTTTCCAAGTGGGGATGTCATAATCGTGGTTAATGAATACAATACACTCTGTCACTAATGGCGTCTGTTTCCTCTCTGCAGAAGAGACACGTAGACACACTTTAATACCGCATAGAGCCGTCTGCGTTTATTACAAGTTCCACCCTCCACCACCTGAATCGTTTACGTCTTATATACTGAACTACTGACATCAAATGCTATACTATTTGACTGCATTTGTCAGTATACGGGCTCTCACGCTATTGCACATACACTGTCCTTAGCTATTCCAAACCACAATGTTAATTTTCCTAAAAATATCCAAGCCTTTTACTGATTTCCAGTACTGTAGCTATCCCATGGCTTTTGTCACCTACGTGTCTAATACTTAATGTCGGTAGCCATCATCCAATTTATGAAAAAGACTTTAAAAAATGTTTGCATGGAACTGTGAGTTTCACAGTTCATGCAGCGTGGTGTTTGGCTGCTGTACTCATGCGTACATAGAAAGCTGCTCGCAAAGCAGCAAGTTTTTTTTCTCCGTATGTGTTGTTCTTCAAACAACACACTTGAAAACAATGGCCTTTCATGCACAAGTATAACTTCCGTGACTGTGAGCGATCAGCTGATGTTTTCACAGCTGCCTCTCCGTTAGAAAGTTACAGTTACGAAAAGAGATCGTTCAACAAGAAATAAATTCGTAGCTTTAAGTGTCAATGGTACAAACGGAAATGTTGACTTAGCGACTGTGAAACAGACACGGCTCCCACTCACCAGCACTCAGGTCTAGTGTGACGCAGAATGGACAGAGGTATTGCCCTATAAGTAGCTGTAACATCTTCCCAGTGAGGTGAGGAACATAACACACAATAAAATTAACGTCAAGTACAAAACTGTTTCACCGACAAAGTGCATTGTAATTGGAAACTAACTGACTCGTCCCACATCATAAGGAGGGATGGCAATTGTTGACCTCCTAGTTTGATTTCTTAATACTGATAAAAACAAACAAAAAGAAAAAAAAGGTCTTTTAGGTGTTCATCTACATCTGTTAGTCTTACGAACATAGTATACCACTGCGTTTGTATTTCAGTCTCCTGTGACACTATACGATCTTACAAAATCTTGGACGTGTGGGCTACTGACTTCTGTGTTACGAACGCATCGGACACCGAAGACTCGTGGCGTGTAGAGCCTTTTCTTTTTTTTTCCTCGCACGGACAGGTGTTCTCCTGCACATTTACATCTGGCCGACTGCCAACCTGTTCTGAAGGTGACGAAAGTGGTCTCTACAGACCGGTTGCTTCCTCCGATCCATTACTCATCTTGTGTGGCGATGAAAGCAATTTAGCTACTGCTACCAGTAACACTGACGGTTGGTCGTGCAGCAATCTTCCTCTAATGAAAAATGCAATAAGTAGCCTCTACGTTCTCGGTCTGCTTAAACATACCCGTGACATTTTAATTCCCTACTAATAGAGTGCTTTTCTAATGAGGAACCCGCCTGAAAACCGAAACAGTTGCAAACTAAGGCTATCAATCACTGTACCTCTGACTATAATTATGATATGTACTCCTGCACTTTATCATTCACCTATGTTAGCGACGTGACATACGTTCATCTTATCTCTTTCCATCGCCCGTCTTTGCACACCTCATTAAGTTCTCATGTTAGCATTTCACATGTTACTCAGTATAAGGTCTCTTCTAACACGAAGTTTCTCCAATAATTCTTCAAGTCCTCAGTCTATGGACATGTTAATTTACTCATTATCTTATCGTTATTATCTCTCTTTAACCGTGGTCTGGGAGAAGCGTCTTTAACTAATAAACAAACGATACTAGTATGAAGAGCTTCGCGTTATAGACCAGCACGTCGACCGCCTGTACCAGTGGCCTCACTCACACGCGATACGGAGGGGCGTGGAATCATCACACCGCCCTCGCAGCAGTTGACGGCTTTCTTGACACTGGAACCGCCATTTCTCACTCAAGTAGCTCCTCAGCCGTCTTCACGACGCTGAGTGCATCCGGTTCCAGTCTCTCCAGCAATAAAAGCAGAAGCAGGGATCGAGTTCCGATCCCCAACTGCCAACAGCCTGACATCTTAACATCTTTTTCGGTGATGTGACGGGGACTGATGTATTTTTTAAGCCTCCCGCTGTACCGATTTTTTATTTGTAATTAAATTTCTCCAAGAATCTTTTTCCAGCACTACGAAATAAAATATTTCAGTTAGTAATGCTCATAACGAAAGAAATTTATTTATATTAACATAATAATCATTGTTCTTCCATGTAACGGTACAATCTCTAAAATTAACTTTTATCCATTCTACATCTACATCTACATTTATACTCCGCAAGCCACCCAACGGTGTGTGGCGGAGGGCACTTTACGTGCCACTCTCATTATCTCCCTTTCCTGTTCCACTCGCGGGAAGAACGACTGCCGGAAAGACTCCTTGCGCGCTCGAATCTCTCTAATTTTACATTCGTGGTCTGCTCGGGAGGTATAAGTAGGGGGAAGCAATATATTCTATACCTCATCCAGAAACGCACCCTTTCGGAACCTGGACAGCAAACTACACCGTGATGCAGAGCGCCTCTCTTGCAGAGTCTGCCACTTGAGTTTGCTAAACGTCTCCGTAACGCTATCACGCTTACTAAATAACCCTGTGACGAAACGCGCCGCTCTTCTTTGGATCTTCTCTATCTCCTCTGTCAACTCGACCTGGTACGGATCCCACACTGATGAGCAATACTGAAGTATAGGTCGAACGAGTGTTTTGTAAGCCACCTCCTTTGTTGATGGACTACATTTTCTAAGGACTCTCCCAATGAATCTCAACCTGGCACTCGCCTTACCAACAATTAATTTTATACGATCATTCAACCTCAAATCGTTCCGCACGCATACTCCCAGATATTTTACAAAAGTACCTGCTACCAGTGTTTGTTCGGCATTAAGGAGAAATTACAGAATACAGGTAACTAAAAACAATATTGTAAGAGTTTCTTATTTTTTAACTTTTTTTAGTTATACAGTGTACAAAAAATAACAAAAAATTCCTTTATGTAAACAGGAACAAGTAACTCAAAAATGCTCCTGGTGTGCGAAAATGAACCGGCGACCTTTCGTTTCGAAGACGCCGGCTGGGGACATGCCGTTGGAAAGCAAACTCCGTGCTCTCGATGGTCAGGAGAATAGAGCTGCAACTATCAGCCCTGCGCACGGAGGAAGCTCCAGCTGAGGGGCAGGTTGGTGAAAATGCTCCCTAAATAGTTAGCAAAAGTAGACTGGTATTAACGTGTCGTCTCATTACGGGGTGCCTTGTTAGCAAAAACTTCCAAAAATCGTTCAGGTTATCGTATCCATTTCTGAAAAGGCAAAAGACGGCCATCCAGGTGACCGCAAGCATCTTTGTTGGTGGAAAATACATCTTGTCTGGACAGAAGAGCGTACTGGGGACGATCATATGCCTTGGCACTCAGATATAAAGACCGGGTATCTAGAGGAGAAGGGACCAAACGTCCGCTGTCGCACCCCATTGCTTGTCCGTGTCGTTTAAATTGAACCTCAGGCAAAGGCGTGGGTTTGCCACTGCCATGACACGGAGTTTGAATCCCGTCGGGTATTTACCGGTAACGACGATGTACTAGGTGGCGCTCGTTTCCGTTGTGCAGTATGGTTGACTTACTGTCCGCCACATAGTCGGTCACCAAAGTTCCTGGTGAGATGCTTCGACAGCGTTCCGGAGGTAAGTCCACATTAAGAGGTGATAAATAACTCGCATAGTGGAGTCCTCGTTCGAGGAAGTCGACGTGGACATAATTTTATTCCAGAAGAAAAAGTCTGGTGTTTGATGCCGCTGGTACAATGTGATGCCAGAGCGATCGGCGGTTGACATAATTAGGCGTGAGTTCGCCGATCAGAAGTCTAGTGGTACTGTTGAGGCTGCAATTCCATAACTTCAAGATTATACCTGGGTAAAGAGCTGTAGCGCGCGTATGAACATTGACCAGGGCGAGACCCCCTCTTCGCTTAAGGATTGTGAGGGTGTCATACTTGACCTTGAATGTGTGACAAGTAGTGACAAAATAACCGAAGGCCGCTTGAATCCGACACTCCATCATTGTAAAGAAAGGTAAAATTTGGGTGATGTGGGTTATGCAGGATCCCTTATAAATGTTTAATAACTGATTTCAAACATCCGTCCTGATGTTATGAAAACGACGCCGGAAGTTCTTCGCCATGCTGCGACGGACGTCCCGAGTACAGACTAATATTAGACCGCGTAGAGTCTCCATTACCCTGAAGAGAGCCACAGTTTCATCAGGTGTGCTCATCGCGAAAGATTTGGCGACATTTATGTGGCTTCCTACTCCGCTTCCGCATTGCTCGATCCACTGTGTAGCTTCTTGGTTCTCCTCGTTGGTATGTACGATGAAGACGAGGTCGTGTCCAGAGGCACAACATTTGAATGTGTGTCCTCGCACGGTGATCCCTGCTAGATGTTGCAAGCCGTAGAGAAGTGATTCTGGTGCGATGGCATACATGATCATTAAAGTGGGAGAACCCTGTCAGACTGACCGTGCGATCGATATAGGTGTCGTCACCCATCCATTGACCATCACCCTCGACGAAGTGTCACGAAATAGGCGCATGATTACGAGAACGAAGGAAGGTGTGGTTTACGCTATCGAATGCCTGATCGAAGTCGACGTAAATCATGGCTCCCTGCAATCGATAGACTGTTACAATGGCGACGATGTCTCTGAAAGCGCAAAGCATTGATTAAATATTACTATCTGCTCCTATTAAGGTCTGTACGGGCTCGTCTGAGAGGTATCATAAGGAGACGCTCAAAATTCTTAAAACGAAGTTGAGTAAAGTGATTGGCCGGCAGCGGTCAGGTCGCGTGTCTCCAGAGGGTTTACATATCGCAATAATTAAACCTTCCTGAAAATCCCGTGGTGTTGCAATCGTACGGGATAGTAGTTCTTAGTACATTTCCCTCCATCACGGCAACATTAAATCTTCGAAGGCTCTGTAAAATTATAAGGGCAGGTTGTCTTGTCCTGGCGTTCACCTGAGAGCGCACTTGGTGAGCGCATCATTGATGTCTTAAGTGGAGGTATTTGCTAAAAGAGAGTCTTCTGGCCATCTGGGGTAGGGTAGACCGTGGGTGTTATGTCTATAAGTGACTCAACGTTAGTCTTCTTCACGATAGATGTGACGATAGTGAGCTTCGAAGACTATTGTGATGTCCGTCTGTGATACGAGGCATCGTCTGTGAGCAAATCTAAAGAAAGGATCAGTGCTTGTCAACAGTATCTGAGAACGGCGACGACTTGATCCATTGAGGACGTTTTTCCGTTGATGCTGTCTTTACACATTGTACCCACCACAGAAGAATCGATACATCTTTCGTAAGATTTCCTTGTGGGCCGGCCAATGTGGCCGAGCGGTTCTAGGCGCTACAGTCTGGAACCGCGCGACCGCTACGGTCGCAGATTCGAATCCTGCCTCGGGCATGGATATATGTGGTGTCCTTAGGTTAGTTAGGTTTAAGTAGTTCTAAATTCTAGAGGACTGATGACCTCAGAAGTTAAGTCCCATAGTGCTCAGAGCCATTTGAACAATTTCTTTTCCTTGTAGTCGTGATCATTCATCGATATTCCTATTCTTGTAATTAGGATACGTTAAGTTTCCAATATCCCCGACTGCGCCATACTGTTTCTTGTCAGAGGCTGCAGTGCACACATAAACTCTATGGTCTGAGAAGGCTCAAGGCCACCTTTCCGGGTTGAGGACGTTAGAAGCGAGCGGAAACGTCACATAGACACGATTCGATCGACTAGTTGAATGACTCGTGATGTTTGAATATCCCAGGCTTTCGTCACGTACCACTTCCTAGGTGTCTAAATGATTGAGTCAACGTCCTAAGTAACGGAGTTCGGGACAGGTGGTAAAACTGGGATATTGCTGCTTCCTAGCGAGAACATAGTTGAAATCACCGGCGTGACTGTTTCAGAATAAAACCGTGAGCGCTCTCTTTATTGGTATGTGCCGGATGGCGCATAGACATTCACTAGTATGATGATTGCATGGACTGATAGCCCCCTTGCTGGCTGCAAGTAATTGACGTCTTCTACTGCAATGCCATCACACACGATAATCGCTGTTCCACTATCTCCGTTGGCGGCTGGGGTGAAGTATGCAATATAACCATAAAAATTGCCCCAACTCTCTGTGAGTAGCTCTTTAAATATGGCAATGTCAACGTCTGCTGCTCATAACGTGACACGTAAGAACTGAAGTTTAACATAGGAGCACATGTCCTCCTTTACCTTATCCAAAATAGCTGTTTGGCTGCCCGTTGTACGAGAGGGAGTTGGAAAATAAGTTTCCACTGTCGACTGTGGGCACAGTTGTGTAATATGGGCGAAAGACGACACGGCAAGTGAACGCGCACGTGCAAGACACCGATACACCACTGGGTAGAGGTCGACCGCGGAAAAGCAGATGGCGCTGTCGCAGTGCCTGCGCGAAGCGGAGGCCAGCCGCTCTGACTTTTCCCGGAGCTATGGAGAGAAGGTGCGTTACGGAGTCGTGGTCAAACGCGGACGTGAGAGCTGTTATCCGCTATGAAAGGTGCACGTGGAGTATCAGGCACACAAGTTCATAACCGCCTTGTTATGTATGGATCAGGTGTGATGTCGAGGCAAATGGTGCGGCGATGGTGTCAGCAATTCAGTGATGGACGTCAGCAAGTGCAGGACATACCGAAACCTGGACGGACGACCACGGCCACTACAGATGCAAATGTCAGGAAGGTGAATGACATGATTAAAGCGAACCAGCGTATCACCATCGATGGAGTAGCGGCACAACTTGGAATCGGACATGAGCGAGCTCACAAGTTCACCCACGACATTGTTCAATACAGGAAGGTGTGAGCACGATGGTAGCAGCGCCAACTGACCTCAACACTCATGGAACAACGCATGGCGTTCATCCTGGAACAGCTCGTGCGTTACCATGAATCTGGCAATGACCTTCTGTTTCTGATTGTGACGGGGGATGAAACGTGGGTCCACCATTACACGCCCGAATCGAAGGCAGCATCCATAGAGTGGAAACATCCGTCATCACCTGACCGAAAGAAGTTCAAAAGCACTCCGTCTGCAGGTAAAGTGCTACTCACCGTTTTCCGGGACGCCAGAGGAGTTTTTCTGCTGGGCTTTCTGGAGGATGCAACCATCAATGCTGTGCGGTACTGTGCCAGTCTGTCGAAATTGAAAGAAGTGATTCGGAAAAAGCGGCCTGGCCTTCTCAGGCCAGATCTGGCGATCTGCTGTTGGATGACAATGCGAGACCACACGCGGCGACAGCAACGCAAAACCATATTGCAGCTCTTTGTTTGGCAGCGCCTACACCATCCGCCTTACAGTCCGGATCACGTACCAAGTGATTTCCATCTGTTTCCGGCTCTGAAGAAGACTCTCGGCGAAAGGCGCATTGGCAGCAATGCTGACGTCAAACAAGCGTCAATGTATTTGGAAATTATGTGGAAAAATAAAGATATGTCATATCTTAAATGTCTCATTCTCCTTTAACACACACCTCTGACCACGGTCGACAAGGGAAAATTATTTTCCAACTACCCACGTATGTGACTGTGGCCCGGACAAACTTGCTGCACTCCGTTCAAAACTGAGTACGTACTGAAGTATGCCTATTTTCTCATACGTATCCGAGTACTGCTCCGTATGAACGCAGTGCCGCAATGACGTCTTCTGCTAGCATTTCAGATGAAATTTCGTAAGATACTGGTCGTGCATAATCCCAGGCCAGCATATTCAACAATTACTGGAGTGATGGGGCCGTTCAAATGTTGATATTTCGCGTCGTCTTTCGCCTGTGCTATTACATTGTTGCAAGCTATGTCGTTTGTCATTGTGACGTAAGAGATGCTACTAACGATGGACAGTTGTATTCTGATCATGTCTTCTCTTCGTCACGTACGAATTGTTCGACGGTGAACGCTTTTGGTCGCTCATATTCGTCCGAATGAGCGGTAGGAGTTTTCACGGTAGGAGTTGGCCGTTCTATCGCTGATAGTAATATGCGCGTGCGGTAGCGTTCTCGTTTCCCACGCGCGGGTTCCCGGTTTCGATTCCCGGCGGGGTCAGTGATTTTCTCTGCCTCGTGATGACTGGGTGTTGTGTGCTGTCCTTAGGTTAGTTAGGTTTAAGTAGTCCTAAGTTCTAGGGACTGATGACCATAGATGTTAAGTCCCATAGTGCTCAGAGCCATTTGAACCATTTTTTTTTTTAATATGCGCGAATACCTCTGTTAAGTAAACAACTGCGAGACACACGCCGAGGACGTAAACAGCTCCACTGCTTCGCTGCCGAATGCCAACTGACGTAGCAGCCAGACGTTCCGATCATTGAGCTATGGAGGCGCACCTACTAAGGCAAACATCCTTAAATTCTGAATACAAACCATCAGCAATGGCGGCCGGAGACTTCCGGTACCAGGAGTCATCCTTGTTCTGCCAGCGGCCTTGTCAAAGAATGCAGAGGAGCAGATAATTTCAGGGCATTCTCTTGCTCCTAGGGGGGGCAACCCCCCTTAAAAGGCGAAGGATTAGCAATGATCAACGACAAGAAGATGCAGAAGCAAGTAGAAACTACTGCATTGAAGGCACACAGTGTGTAACTATAGGTTTGTGAACTGTCAATGTAAAAAGTATCCCGACGGTCTCTCCTTTCGTAAAAGATAGCGGCCTAATCCCTTATTCAGATCTTCGGGGGGAAACTGCCAAGGGCCAGATGATCTTCAGTAAAAGACTGATTAACCAATGAAAGGTTAGTATTCTACTAGTCGGAGTGTTAGAAGATCGTACGTGACAAGGAAACGAGAAAATCTGAAAAGGAAAATGTAAAGGCTCAATTGCAATGTAGTGGGGTCAGTGAAGCGAAATGGGAAGAAGATATAAATTTCTAGCCATCAATAGAAGACAAAGTTAAGAGAGAATATTAAGTCAGCAGTATGAAGGACAAAGTGGAATTATTGAGTTCTGCGGTATATTTCAGTTAGTAAGAGCGAATAGGATGTTCAAAAACCACAAAAGAAGCAAGTATACTTTGAAAAGGCCTGCAGTCACAGAAAGATTCCAGCAGGATTACGTCATGCTCAGACAGATGCCTACATCAGGTACGCCACTGAAAGTGTCCCAGGAGAGATGTAGCTACAGGTGCTGAACATTAGACTGAATTTTAAGAAAATCAAATGGAACAATTCGTGTGGAAATAAATGGGATACTGACATTCTGAAAAATGATGAGATGCATTTGGAGTCTTCTAAGGGTATAGACACAGCGGTAATGAATACTACAGTAGACCGTTTAATGGGGGTAGGACGTCAAACGGGCCGTCTTGGAGCAGGAGAGGCAGCACAGGACATTTTAATTTCCACTGTCTATACTTTTACAAATAAATTCATAAAACTTTGTCAGTATGGCCAAGAAGGATTCAGGATTGACTCTAATAGCAGTGGAAGTTTAGAAACACAAACAAAAGTTTCTTATTACATTTGAAATTTCATCATTTTTTTACTTACTATTGGCCGCATTTGTTGCTGTAGGTACACTCTTCTACGTAAGTAAGAGAGATTCTTCGATGAATTTTGCACACCATGCAAACAATACTTACAAGTGTTTGAAACACACAGTAGTAAGTGAAAAAATGATGAAATTTCACGTGTAAAAAAAAATTATTTTGCTTTGGTTTTGAACTTCCACTGCTATGAGAGTGAATCCTGAGTCCTTTCTGGTCACGCCGATAAAGTTTTATGAAATAATTTGTAAAAGTATAGACAGTGAAAATTAAAATGTCTTGTGGTGCCTCTCTCACTCCAAGTCGGCCCGTTTGACGTCCTACCCCTCTTAATTGAGGAGCAATGGACATCTCCAAAAAAGATAAGCACAGAAATTGGACATACAAATATACTGTAGGTACAAGGAAGGTAACTACGAAGAAACAACAGATAACAGAAGAAATACTTCAATGGATCGACGAAAGAACTAAGCATAAAAAGTCCAGGGAAAGGCAGGAATGGAGCAAGATAAGCCTCTTGGGCATGATATAAATAGGAAACGCAGGGAAGTAAAAGCGAAACGGCTGCAGGAAAAATGTGAAGAAATCGAAATATTAATGGTCAGCGGAAAGACTGGTTCAGCACATAAATAAGCAAAAACAACCTTCTGTGAAATTAAAAGCAAGATTCCAACGTTTATCACAGGTGAGAAGCAGATGTATGGAAATATCACATTGGAGGCCACTAGGAGTGGGAGTAAGAATAAAAGTCTACATGAAAGACACAGAGGATTCAGTATTAAGAGTCAGAGTTGTAGTTTAGGAAGATTTGCGTTCGCGTAATGCAGAAGGTATAGACAACAGGCCTTGGAATTTCTAAAATCATTGGGAGAAGTGGTAACCAAAAGACTATTCTGTTTGATGTGTAGAATCTATGAGATTGGAGACATAGACCAGACTACTTTGAAAATATCATCGACGTAATCCGGAAGATAGCAAGGGCTCGCAAGAGTGAGAACTGTTGCACAATCAGCTTAACAGCTCATGCGTCCAATTTGCTGACAAACCTAATGCACAGTAGAAGATCGAGGATCTGTTAGATGGCAGTCAGTTTGGTTTCTAAGAGTTAAAGGAGCCAGAGAGGTATTTGAGACTTTGCGCTTGATAATGGAACCAAGACGTAAGAAAAATCAAGATACTTTCATAGAATTTATCGACCTAGAAAAAGCGTTCGACAGTATAAATTTGTGCAAGATGTTCGAAATTCTGAGAAAAATAGGAATAAGCATTAGTGGAAGACGGATAATTACAATAACCACAAGGTAAAATTATAACAGAAGACCAAGAACAAAGACCTAAGGCTGGGATGTTGTCTTTCACTCCTACTATTCAATATGTAAATCAAAGAAACGTCGAAGGAATGAACAGTCTAATGAAAACAGGATATGGACTGGAAAAATCTGAGGAAAAACGAAGTAGCAAGTAATAGCAGAAATGAGATTAGCGGTAGACTTAACATCAAAATAGGTGACCATGAAGTTAAGGAATTTCGCTACCATGACATCAACAAATCACGTTACGGACAAAGCAAGGAGGATTTGAAAAGTAGACTAGCACAGGGAAAGTGGATATTCTTGGCTAAGGGAAATCTACTAGTATCGTACATAAGTATTAATTTGACCAAGAAATTTATGAGAATGTACGTTTAGAGCATAGAATTGTATGGTAGTGAATGATGAAACTTGGGTAAACTGGAAAAAAAGAGAATCGGAGCATATGAGATATGGTGCTGCAAAAGATAGTTGAAAATTAGGTAGACTGATATAATAAGGAATGAAGAGATTCTCCACAGAATCAGTGAAGAAAGTAACAAGTGGAAAACACTGACAAGAAAAAACGACAGGGTGAATGTAAATGTGTTAAGACATAAGGGAATGACTTCCATCATACAAGAGAGAGCCATAGAGGGGACCGTAAAAGCTATAGAGGAAACAGGGAGTGGAACACATCTATGAAGTAATGAAGGATGTAAAGTGCAAGTGATGTTCTGAGATGAAGATGTTGGCACAAGAGAGGAATTCTTGGTGGGCCGCGTAAAGCAGTCATGTGACTGATGACTCTATATTGTGTATGCCAAATACATAAATATTTGTTACGTCACTTCTATGTCGGGTACCAGAAGTGCAGTCCACGTACAGTACTCAGTGAGGGCTTCGCTCTTTTTCTCCCAGAAAACACAACACTACAGCTTCAGAAAAAGTATGACAATCACCATGCAACTACGGATGAATAACTTAAATGTACAAAAAATACTATTGCAGGGTGCAGAAAAGCTGTACCGTGTTCTTTAGATTTTCGATCATTTCGAGTAGTGTGTCATTGATAAAAACTAAACTCCGCCCGAACAGGTCATGAAGAGTCAATGACATTACCGACCGGCCGCCGTGTCACCCTCAGCCCACAGGCGTCACTCGATATGGATATGGAGGGGCATGTGGTCAGCACACTGCTCTCCCGGCCGTACGGCAGTTTAAGAGATCGGAGCCGCTACTTCTCAATCGAGTAGCTCCTCAGTTTGCCTCACAAGGGCTGAGTGCACCCCGCTTGCCAACAGCCCTCGGCAGACCGGAAGGTCACCCATCCAAGTGCTAGCCCAGCCCGACAGCAATTAACTTCGGTGTATCTGAAGGTAACCTGTTACCACTACGGCAAGGCCGTTGGCCATGTCAGTGGTAGTTATTCATATTCAATCACCCTTCCTGACGATTTTTCACAAGCAGGCACACTTGACGAAAAAAATTTGTCAGTTCCAGGGTACATCACCCCAGTCCCTTGTAATACCACCTATAGCTTTGATAATGACCGCAGCTCGGATAGTAACGGAGTCAACAATTTTCTGCAGGTATGCCATAAATAGCTGAACCCTGTCACTGATGAAAAGATGCAGTAGCGCTACCCAGCTGTGGAAGTGCTGACTGCTACGTTTTTCACCTGCTGCTACAAATAGCACCGCACATTTTCTGTGTGTTTAATATCGGGCGATGGAGCGGCCAGTCGATTTGCGACAGGGTGCCTGAGTGTTCGTTGAACCAGGAACGTATGCGTGCGGTAATATCAACACAGCTGTTGTCATCTTGGAAGACGGTAATGTCCGTAGCACACATATGTATAGCATGTCACAAAAATGTCGGAAAACACTAAATACCTACATTCAACTACTGTGTAGTTGGACACTTACGACAGTTGTTGCAGGGCCTTTGCTATACATGTTTAGCTTGTGTAAGAGTGTGTGTGTGTGTGTGTGTGTGTGTGTGTGTGTGTGTGTGTGTGTGTGTATGAGGAAGAGAGAGAGAGAGCGAGAGAGAGAGAGAGAGAGCGAGAGAGAGAGAGAGAGAGAGAGAGAGAGAGAGAGAGAGAGCGAGAGAGCGCGATAGAGAGGCAGTTAGGATGAGTGCTATGGAGCATGGGAAGAGGAATTTAGTTTAGGGGGTAACCGTATACTGTTTGGAGGGGTGGGGATTATTTACACGTTCTTCCACTGTGGAAAATAGCATTTAATTGCAGAGTGATACGTGTTCATCTAGTACCTTCTTTCTTTGGGCTATTCATTTTTCGATGTGAAGATTCCCCTCTTCTGTTACTCTTTGATATACGTGTTTCTCGTTTCAAAAAATTTTAAATCAATATCTATGCCCGTTTGATGGCGATTCTTTTCTATTAGGCGATCAGCAAATGTTGAGTGGAAATATAAATTTTTAATGCTCTGTTACGTTCCGCACATTTAGTTCTAAAATTCCTACGTGTTTGATTCACGGAAACAGATTGATAATAATCACAAATTACTTGGCATATACCAAATTGGCTATTTTTATTAGTTTTGGCGGTTTGTCTTCAAAGTCCTTTCTGTATTGTATTGATAATTCGGAATACTATGCAGTGTCTTTGTCTCTTTAGTATGTTGACCACACTGTGTATACCTTCTGTGTTGTACGTCACTATGTGCCATCTGCTACTTACTGTCTGCTGATTTGTTGTGCGTTGTTTTGTATCCGTCTGCGTCTAAGTTTCCTGATTATGTGATCACTGTTACTGTATTGTCTTGTTTATTTTATTTACAGTCTTTTCACAATAGCCATTCTCTTGTGTAATCTGGTTTATTTTGTTTAGTCCCTCTACGTAGTCATTTTTGTTCTGTTCCGTCTGTGTAGTAAATACCTGAAACTGTTTGTTTGTGCGTTATATAGTGATAAAATGTCGGTGAATAAATGAACAAGAGGTTGTAAACTAGCTTTATATTGTGGCCTCATGTTTTTTGTTTATCTTAAGTATGGCGGGGTCTAAGAAATTAACTGATTCATCTGTTTGTATCTCGTTTGTGAACTGTATTTGTGCATTGATAGTGTTTATCATCACGAAGTTTTTATGCAAGTGTATGATTCATCTATTAGACAAACTGCATTATCTACATATTATTAGCAATATACTATTTTGTGCTGTTTTTATTTCAAAATTTTTTTGAAGATATGATTTTATATGTGTTTCTGAGTGTGCCAGATTGGAGACCATTAACTGATAATTCTTCCTTTCTCTATTTTTGACTCTAAAATAGCTTTAATCTGTGATGAACTTGAGTATAGCGGATACTTCTTGCATATTTATCACAGATGCGTTTCCTTGTAGCTGCACATTTCTTCCTATGTTGGTGATAGTTTCTTCTGTTGGAATGTGTGTATAAATGGAAATTACGTTCAATGAAATTAATATTGCTGTGTTTGGTATGTTCCATTTTCTTCCTTTTTCTATTAGATCACTTCGTTTCTTCAGACTTCTGTGTGTTTATATATTGTCTGTAGTAATCTGTGCGTCTGTTTGGCTAAGTGATTGCCTGGTTCACTTCTGAAACTGATCACATGTATTATAGGGATGTTTGGTTTGTGAATTTTAGGTAATGATTTCAGCGCAGAGGATGTGAAATTTCTCTGAACCGTTCTTTTAATCTGAAAATTATTTCTATGTTTTTCAGAGTTTCCCGTAAGTTTCTTTGGTAATTGCTTGTTGGATCACTTGCTAGTTCTGTAATGTTACTGTTGTGGATGAATTCTAACATTTCATTAATGCATTCCTTCTCCTCCATGTTTGCAATCGTATTGTCCTTTTCATCTTTAGTGATAAAGGCATTTCCCTGCTTTAGATTTTCTGCAGTCTTATGTAGGTTTTTTTGTAGATTTTTTTTTTGTTTCAGCTGTTTTTCTGTTTTGTCCTATGGTGGTTTTTCCTCTCGTTGATTGTGTGTTCTGTTTCTTCAGTAACTATATGTGCGGTCAGATTTACGTTGAATTCAGGTGGTTTGAGTCTTCTTGTTGCTGCATGATGTGTTCAGTTTCTTTAATGATGTTCTCTACTGGGACACAATTGTATTTAAGTTATACCTAGGACCCCTTTCAAGCAGGCTGTTTTCTTGTTAAGATAATTTTTTTTAGATTAATCACTTGCCTATAAAAGATTATTACACTGATATTGTGATCAGCTAGCCTATGAGTGATTTATCATTTCGGTGAGATTCTTTTGTAGAACTGTCTTTTTTTCTTTTTGTATTACAGTATCTGTATATGTTCTAACACTGTGCATTGATTTATGAAGAAAGATGGTTATTTTACATGGCTTGCTAGTTCTATATGCAGTTTGTATAGATCAATAGTCAATATTTTTCTTAATATACAGGCCAAATTTCCCGCTGTATTCACATGGTTTCAGCATTTGATTACAGTTATAATTACATAGCTGGAAATAATTTTACAGGCCAAATATAGTCTGTCAAATTTTATATTAAATATTGTTTTGTCGAAGAGCTACAAGTAAAAATTCTGATCCGATGTAGCCAGAATGTTTTATCTCCTATGAGTATTTGGTTTCCTTCTACATATTTGTGGTTCTGCAATTCTAATAGAGTGAGGCAGGTTGACACAATTTCCCATAACTCAAAACATTTGAAGCACGGGGATGGTCCACTGAAGATTCAAAACGTTATTACCACCCACACAGCAGCGTATTCGTCCACCATTGGAATGTAATGAGGCAGGAATTCCGTGCGGCGTGGATTCGACAAGTCTTTGGTAGGTTTCAGGAGGTATGTGCACGTCTAGGCATAGATCACGCAGTTCCCATAAATAGCGGACCAGTGATTTGTGGGTATTGAGCTGGCGCCCGATAGCGTGACATTCGTTCCATCGGGCTCAGATTCAGCGAATTTGGCGGCCAAGTCAACAACGTGAATTAACTGCCATGCTCTTCACTTTTTCACGATTGTGGCCTTATGACATGGCCGGTTATCCTGGTGAAGACGCCGCTGCCACGGGGGAATAAATGAAGGACGAAAGGCTGCCATCATCGTCTTGTGTAAGTGGCGCAGTGTGATTTTCGAACAGCCGTTCGCCTGTAAGAAGGCGCTTCTGGACATGACCATCGACATGGTGTAACAACAGGCGCTATTCATCCGATCAGGCGATACGTTTCTAATGATCCACGGTCCATACCGTGAACCTACAAACCTAATCAAAGATGTTGTTGGGGTCGTCTCCTCAGTGCATCATTTTCAACAGTGTGCGCTGATCAGTGTGCTGTGAAATACTTATACAGGCGTCAACACTTCCTCTGTCGTCGGATCTGCCACAAATCAATGCCTATCGATTTCTGCAGAGTAGAGAAGCCTCTGACCACCACGTCCTATGATGAAGAGCGAACGTCCAACATCCTGCCTATTCGAGGTTTTACTGCGCTTCGACGACATTCCATAGATGGTCAGGACAGTAGTTGGCGAACATCTGCCCAGATTCTCCTTCTCCAAGCTGCTCATATCAGGTGCTGAACTAAAACACTCTGTCCTTTGTCAGAGAAGTTTATATCACTGGAGCTCCACTTTGTCGACCCGTATAGTAACTAGATTTCCCTTCGTCTCTGCTTTAATACTTTTCTCATCGCATTCAGTGACACATCACCACCTGGTGAGTAACATCCATAAAGTTTTCAGTAATCAGGGTATTTGGCTTCCTTCTAAAATCGACTGTATTTTACCATGAACTTTCCTAGGTGTAGTTGATAGACACAAAGAGATTCGCAGCCATTGGGCACTGATTTATATGAATAGGGCGAACTGAAAATTTGTGCCAGACCGGCCTTCGATCCGGGGTCTCGTATTTACTAGGCAGATGCGTTGACCACTACGCCATCCGAACACACTGATCATCACACCCACACGGCCTACGTAGCACGCCTCCCACAAGGTCCAAATTCCCAACTTAGACCACACACTAATGATGTGGTAAATGGAAATGCCGCGCGGCTAGGGCCTCCCGTCACGTAGACCGTTCGCCTGGTACAAGTCTTACGAGTTGACGCCACTTCGGTGACTTGCGTGTCGATGGGGATGAAATGATAAGGACAATACAACACCCAATCCCTGAGCGGAGAAAATCTCCGACCCAGTAGGAAATCGAACCCGAGCCGTTAGGTATGACATTCCGTCGCGCTGACCACTCAGCTACCAGCGGCGGAAAATGATGTGCTGCCCCTGCTCCTTAGCCTCATTACTCGCGGAATTTCGCCGATTTCCATAAACGTTCAAGCTAGGTCCTGCAGTCACTGTGAATCAAGACATAATGGAATTGGTGAAATTTTCTGCCAGCGGACATTGATTTATATCAATGAGGCAAGTTGAAAATTTGTGGCAGACCGGGATTCGATAGAACAGTCACCACAAATATAATTACGGCAACGATGGCCAGTGACCCCTTTAGTGCAGATGCAAACGGAGCTCGAAGTCTTACGGAAATCAGCGAGATGCCGCGAGTAATGAGATAATGAGCAGGGCTACTTCATCAGTGGTGCGTGGTATAAGTTGAGAATTTGGGCCTGACGGGAGGTGCACTCGAATAGTCTCTGCGTTTGTGGTGACCGTTATCTCCGGATGGCATAGTGGTCAGCGAATCTGCCTAGTAAGCAGGAGACCCTCGTTCGAATCCCGATGTGATAGAAATTTTCAGCTTTATCCATTGATGTTAACCATTGCCCACTGGCAGGTAATGTCTTTAATTCCTTTGTCATAGTGACTGCAGGATCAAAACTGGTGTCTGTTCTTTTGGACACATCTGAAAGAACAGAACATATACGCAATTGAATGATAACACATTATCTCCTGTAATGCTTTATGGGGATGCGATTTTGAACTGAGCTGATAAAAGCTGTATATATCCTGTTCTGGGTCCACCACTAGCGACTGTAAAGTAAATCAGTAACACTTCCGTTGCTGGGTGCGCTCAGAGATGCGTGATTCAAATGCACTACCGACCATATGGATTTTAGTTCTCATTCACTCCCCAAACTTCTTAAACCGTATGCCGATACGCCTCCACCTTAAAGAAATGGCCTATTTTCTTCCCCATTGTTCACCAACCCTACATTACATTCTGTCTGTCTTGAACTTCTCGTCGTTTTAGTCAACAAGGTGTAGAACCATATACGTCTTCAAATTTTTTCGATTCGGTTTCCTGATACCACTTTCTTTACAGATCACGAGGGCTTCAGGATCTGTAAATTTCCCCAGAGAAATTGTATTGTAAGTAAGACTGTTATTAACACAGTGGAGAATGGCTCTACTCTTGGAAGAGTTCCATTGAATTCGCATGACAGCTCTTGTCAAATGCAAATGTAAATGTTTTACAAAAACGTGATAACAATGAATAAATATCGTCAAAAGTTGACATTATGCACCAGAAGGAAGTATAGTATTGTTTAGGAGAATAATACCTTTATTTCAGGGTGAATTAAGGTTACGGTGGCACCTTGATCATTTCGATTTCCTTGTGAAATTTATCAACATCATTAACGTATCGAAACGTATTTCAGGGAAACTAAGTAAATGCGACTCTCAGTTTGCCGATTACACTGTGATATTCGTGCTATGAACTCTTACTGATGCAACACCGCGTGCGATCAGACTAAGAGAACGCAGGCAATATAATCGTCATACTGTATCTTTCAGTTTACCTTTCATTCTCACCGTATGATTCACTAAACATTCACTGAGCTCGACTGTCATCTCGCAAGCACCACCAGAACGGCAATAGAAGTTGTTCATAGTTTAACGAACCCTCCCTAAAGGTAAATTTCAGCAACTCATGCAACATATTTCACTATTCTGAATAAACTAAATAAATAAATTTTAACTCATCATTAACAGCCAAATTCGGAAACCAAACTTCCTGGAAGTTTCATGGTCTCTCAATTCGAAGAGAGAACGATAGCATCACGTTTCCTGGCGTGCAGTATCCCCAGTCGGAAGGGCGTTGTAATTTGGCAGTGAATCAATATGAACGCCAGAGAAATGATGGAAGAGGACAGCGAAATACTGCAGTCATGTATATACTCAAAAATTTCACAATTTATTCAAACTAATGTATCAAGTAGCGGTAAACGATAAATGAGAAACATACCATATACAGACGAAAACAAAATTATTTTGTGCATAAGTCACTAGAAATTGTGAGCTTCTACAGTTGCTTACAAATACTGCAAGCTACCGGACGGTGCGTGGTGGAGGGTGCCCTGTACCATTACTAGTCTGTTCCTTCCCTGTTCAACTCACAAATAAAGCGAGGGAAAAACGACAGTCTGTAAGAGCCCTATTTTTTCTTATCTTCCTGGCGCTTACGTGAAATGTATGTTGGTACGATAGAATCGTTCTGCAGTCAGCTTCAAATCCTGGTTCTTAAAATATCCTCAATAATGTTCCTCGAAAAGAACATCGGCTTCCCTCCGGAGATACCTATTTACGTTTCTGAAGAATCTCCGTAATACGTGCTTGTTGTTCAAACTTAAGGCTATCAAATCTACGAACCAGCCTCTGAGTTGCTCTTCCTTTAGTCCGACCTGCAGCATGTACCAAACACTCGAGCAGTACTCAAGAATATGTCGCTCTAGCGTTCTAGATGCGGTCTCCTTTATATGTGAACCATAATTTCCTTAAATACTCGCAATAAACCGTAGTCGAGTATTCGCCTTCCTTACTGCAATCATTACACGCTCGTTCCATTTCCTATCGCTTTGTCACCTTACCAACAGATATTTAATCGACATGGCTGTCTCATGCAGCACATATCTAATGCTGCATTCTAACATTACAGGGCTGTTTCTCCTACTCTTCTGCATTAACTTACATTTTCCTGCATTTAGGTCTAGCTGTCATTTATCACACCAACTACTAGTTTTGCCTAAGTCATCTTGTATCCTTCCATAGTCACTCAATGACCACACCATAGCATGCACATATTATCATCAGTAAAAAGCCGTATCTGGTGTATAGTATGGAGATATCATTTAGCTAATGTTATGTCCAAGTATTTTTAACTGATGGCAATGAAAGCAGAGAACAATGTAATAACTGAAATAATTTAAAATCTCATCACTGATTTTAAGCACCGTGCAGTCTAAATAGGGCTGTTACTTTCACTTTTACTAGCGTTAGATAAATCTATCTTTTAATTACAATCATTTCCATTAATTAAACGGTCACTTGATTTTTATAGCCGTATTGTGTTGGTAGTCACGTCATACGACGATCCGCGTGACTGCTCGTTACGAGACTCAACCTCTGCAAACATACACAGCAGGCACTAGCATGCTTCAGATATGTGCGGCATCAATACTATCCCAGAGACATTTATCTACACTTTTATTGAAATTCACAACTTAATTCTCTAGTTTTTACTAAAAATTTCTTGGGCCTGACAGAGCACGTTTTGTTTTACAGATTGAGGCTAGCCTGCTATAACACTGTCGCACGTCATAAAGATAGTATTTTATTGTAGAGTTTATGTTTGGTTGATTGTGTGACTCTCTGCCTTTACGATACAGAAATTAGTTTGCTACACTTCGTCATTTTCAGTTTTGCAACACTGTAACCACATTTATGGTAACTACATCTATCATCACATTACGCTTGTCCAGTACGGTTGGTGCAATGGATAGAATTTTGCGTTGTCATGCGGGAATTCGAGGGTTCGATCGTGGGTTGGGGCGCATTTTTTTATTTGCTAATTCCATTCTGCCAAATCATACTGTAATATTCATCGTTTCCTACGTCACATGTATCCTAAATTTAGAACATTTTGTAACGCTGAACATAAAAAATACGTGGCTAGACAAATAAGAAGTAGACATCTGAAACAAATGACCTGCCACAGGGACGGAATAACTAGAAAAACAATATCAATTTCGAGATGCCAAATATGATAGCACAGTACTTGTCATTTATACTACATGTAATATGAGCACTAATATGTCGCACATTAGCAACCAGTGAGAGTAGAAATGTCCATATTAATGACCGCATGAGCTTCACAACCGAATACGCTGTAATCACAACAACAGATGCTCAAAGCGACCTCACTGTGCATCCAAACATTGCGTAACCCGCCGGATCATACAGCACTTGACCGTTAGCAGGAAAGCTGCGCCCGCAGTAACAAGAGCAGCATGAACACGTGCGACCAGTTCTTTCACATTCTCGGCGGAGTAGAGTACACGTGCTCTTTCAGGTGTCCCCACAGGAAGAAATCCAGGGATTTACGTCAGGTGAAAGCCGTGGCCATACAACTGGACCTCCAAATCCAAGCCATTTCCCTGGAAATGTTTTGTCCAAATACTGTCGCACATTAATTCCAGAGTGTGGAGGTGCACCATCATATTGGAACCATATCATCTGGCGAACATGTAATGGAACAGCTTCCAGCACATCAGGCAGATAGTTTGAGAGGAATGCATGATACCGTCGTGCAGTCAAACGGTCAGGCAACATGTAGGGGCCCAAACACCTGTCTCCCAATATTCGAACCCAGATTATGATACCAAAACGAACTTGATATCCCCAGTCACGGGGACGTGGGCATTGTGCATATTGAAGACACCCTCAGGAGTGAATGCTGCTGACCGGCTGCAATCGCTGTTGACGATTAAGATGCTGGATACTGTACCACTTGGACTAAATTTACCAAATAAAAAATGTACACCTCAACGCAGGAGCGAACCATCGATCTCCTGCATGCTAACCCAAAACTCTATCCACTGCACCAGCTGTACAGTACGACTAATGTTCACTGACAAAGGTAGTTACCACCCATGTGGTTACAGTATTGCCAGATTGCCACACGTTAACGTCCTTCTTCTGCCGGATGTACTCGCCGGACGCAATTTTGTGAGAGACATTATTTTATCGGTGGCATGTGAGGAGTCGCGCTGCAAAGCCCGAGTGCGCGAATTTTGCTTCACCCTGTATAGGTACGATGTCTGATTCAGATGAGTAATGGTTGGAGTGTAATGTGAGTGTGGGAATAGTGTAGTATCGCAGTCGCCTTACTGATGACGAGCGGAGGGAAAGCGATGTTGATGGTGTCGGGACATATTTTTATTTCTCTGGAGCAGCTGAGCTTCAAGTCCCAAGTACCCGGTCGGGTAACCGTCAGCATTGTCACGCATCCTCATTGCACAAGGTTTGGAATTTAACCTAGGACACTACTCAACCTCCACTACTTGCATGCCAAGTGCTAATTGCTGTCGATGGAAATTATTTACTTCCGGAGGATCCTAAAAAGAAGCACCTCGGGCCCAGTTACCAACAAACTGGAGTGCGTTAGCGACCTCGGTGACGGAAGAGAGTCTTACATTTAGAAACAGATGCGTCATATACAACTAAGGGGAGCTGAGTGCCCGTCGTTGCTCGAGTATGTATTTATTTCAGTTTTCTATTAGTAAGTCTTTTCCTTTCCCCTCTCTCTCTCAAACTCCCCTTTCCCCTCTCTTCGTCCATCTCCTCCTCTCCCTCTCTCTGTCCACCTACTCCACCCCTTATCTCTGCCCATTTCCTCATCTCCCTCACTCTGTCCATTTGCTCCTCCTTTTTGCCTCATTCCATATGCTCCTCCCCCCTCCCCCATCTGTCCATCATGCACTCCTCCGCCCTTTGTGCATCTCATCCTCCCCCTCTAAGCCCACTTTCTCCAAACCCGTCTCTCTGTCAATCCCCTCCTTCAACTCTCTTAATCTATCCGCTACTGTCCCTCCCTCTGTCCATCTCCCTTCTCTCCCTGCCAAGCTCCCCCTCTTTCCCATCTCTGTCCATTTGTCCCTCCTGCCCTCACTGTCCATCATCTCCTCCCGGCCACGTTCATTTCCTGTTTCTCCATCTCTGTCTGTCCTTGTTCTGTCCTGTCTCTCTCCGTATTATCACTCTCATCCCAAGAGAAGGTTGCTAGTTCTTGTCCCACAGTAAGGAGTAGAAGAGAAGGTTACAGGAGAATATGGGCTTTGTACTAGGACCGAGGGAGGAGAAAGACTAATTGAGTTCTACAGTAAATTTCAGCTGGGAATAGCGAATACGATGTTCAAGAATTACAAGAGGAGGAGGTATACTTGGGAAAGGCCGGAAGATACGGGAGGATTTCAGTTAGATTACATCATGGTCAGACAGAGACTCCGAAATCAGATACTGAATTTCAAGGCGTACCCAGCAGCAGATATAGATCCATATCACATTGTAGTAGTGATGAAGAGTAGGCTGAAGTTTAAGATATTACTCAGGAAGAATCAAAACGCAAAGAAGTGGGATATATGAGCACTAAGGAATGAAGAGATACGCTTGAAGTTCTTTGATCTGAAAGCGGTAGGACTTTCCTTGCTGCGTACTGACTGGCGAGTGTTCACTAGAGTACCTCAAACTACCGGCTAACGGTAAAATCCCTCACGTGCACTCCTCAAGTACTTTTCTACCTGGGCAACTGCCTCCTTCGTGTAGTGTTCCCCTGACTTGTAAAGGGAAGTTCTACAAGTCCCCAACACATAACACAGGACTAGAAATCTATAGCCAAGACTGTCACAGAGTCGACGAATCATTGTTTGAGACCCTCCACTCGGCTTCCAATTCAAAGGACCCCTATCTACTCGATCGCCACAGGCAAGGCCACCTCCACATCTCGGATAAGGCCCCCCCGGCAGCATACCGAGCGCACATTAGCTTTCTTTCAAGCCAAGAACGCTACCTGCCTAAGGGACTCCATAACTGTTGGAGCGCCCGACAGCTATTAAACCCCTCCCCCTCATGCGCCTGCTCGGACGCTACTGTACGAGCGGACACCTATCCTCTCACAGGATGAACAGGCGACACGACGCGTACGCCTTACCACAATTTACTCACTCTGCTATGAGGGCGGGTTCACCACTTTGGGTAGACTAGGAGATGCCTCGGTTGCAGACCCCATGGGCGAAACAAGCGACATCTAAGGTGATCCATGCGACGTGCCAGATTGTCATCCACCGGTAAAAACCGCGGCTGGAGTTTGAAGGTGACTGACCGTAGCCAATAGTGCATTCAGATATCCGTGAACTGACGCCAGCTGTTCGTGCGTCCGCACACAGCATGCACACATCCTGCCCGTCCTAGCAAGACTAACTGAAGAAGTAAACTACAAAACTAGACAGAATCCTAGACATACAACTTACTGCTCTCTTGATGTGTCACAAATGGACGCTGTTACCTCAACGAGCTATGTGGCTGGCTCGTCAGAAGAAATGAAACCTGCGCCACAGACTACCCGAATTTATGCTTACAGAATGCAAGCTTACACCTCTTAAACGGAAACACGCACGAAATTTTAGAGATACGCTACGAGGAAAAGACAGGAAAAGATAAACACTTAACTTGCCGCTCTGTAGTTGGGTATCAGCCAAGAGCTAGAGCCTCTATGTCTACATCCACATCAACGCTCCGCAAGCCACTTTTTGGTGTATGGCGGAAGGTATGTCGTTTACCAGTGTGACTTACCCATTTCCCTGTTCCAATCGCGTATGGTTTGCGGTAGGAACGATTGCTGATCAGATTTCGTGTGGGCTCGAATCAGTCTAAATTTAGCTATATGGTCATTTCGTGAGATATACGTAGAAGGAAGCAACACCTATCTTTTGACTCTTCTAGGAACGCACGCTCTCTGTATTTTGAAAGTAAAGTGCACAGTGACGCAGAACGCCTCTCTTGCAGCGTCTGCCAATGGCGTTGGCTGAGTATCTCCGTGACGCTTCGGGGCTTACTAAATGATCTGTAACGAAACGCGCAGCTCTTATTTGTACCTCCTCTATCAGGCGTGGATCTCAGACTGACGAACGGCAGTCAAGTATTTGTCAAATGGCGGTTTTGTAAGTTAAGTCCTTACTGATAATTTTTCCAATGAATGTCATTGTGGCCTCTACCTTAAAAAAAATGGTTCAAATGTCTCTCAGCACCATGGGACTTAACTTCTGAGGTCATCAGTCCCCTAGAACTGAGAACTACTTAAACTTAACTAACCTAAGGACATCACACACATCCATCCCCGAGGCAGAATTCGAAACTGCGACCGTAGCGGTCACCCGGTTTCAAACTGTAGCGCCTAGAACAGCTTGGCCACTCCGGCCGGCGCCTCTACCTTACCTGGGATTAGTTTCATGTAGCCGCTCCACATTAAATCGCTATACAGGTATACTCGCATACAACAGCATCATCCGCGATTAGCCTTGTGGAAGTTATGACGTTATACACTACGTAATATATATACTGTGAAACTTAATGTTCCTACAACACTCTCTCATGATATACTCAAAGTTACATTTACTTCTGAAGTTTTCTCTCCGTTAAGAATGACATACCGTGATGCCTCTGGTAGGAACTCTGCAGTCCAGTCACACAGTTGATAACCGACACGCTCGTGTTTTGTCCACTACACATCAGGGGGGAATTAAACTCCTGGAAATTGAAATAAGAACACCGTGAATTCATTGTCCCAGGAAGGGGAAACTTTATTGACACATTCCTGGGGTCAGATACATCACATGATCACACTGACAGAACCACAGGCACATAGACACAGGCAACAGAGCATGCACAATGTCGGCACTAGTACAGTGTATATCCACCTTTCGCAGGAATGCAGGCTGCTATTCTCCCATGGAGACGATCGTAGAGATGCTGGATGTAGTCCTGTGGAACGGCTTGCCATGCCATTTCCACCTGGCGCCTCAGTTGGACCAGCGTTCGTGCTGGACGTGCAGACCGCGTGAGACGACGCTTCATCCAGTCCCAAACATGCTCAATGGGGGACAGATCCGGAGATCTTGCTGGCCAGGTTAGTTGACTTACACCTTCTAGAGCACATTGGGTGGCACGGGATACATGCGGACGTGCATTGTCCTGTTGGAACAGCAAGTTCCCTTGCCGGTCTAGGAATGGTAGAACGATGGGTTCCATGACGGTTTGGATGTACCATGCACTATTCAGTGTCCCCTCGACGATCACCAGAGGTGTACGGCCAGTGTAGGAGATCGCTCCCCACACCATGATGCCGGGAGTAGGCCCTGTGTGCCTCGGTCGTATTCAGTCCTGATTGTGGCGCTCACCTGCACGGTGCCAAACACGCATACGACCATCATTGGCACCAAGTCAGAAGCGACTCTCATCGCTGAAGACGACACGTCTCCATTCGTCCCTCCATTCACGCCTGTCGCGACACCACTGGAGGCGGGCTGCACGATGTTGGGGCGTGAGCGGAAGACGGCCTAACGGTGTGCGGGACCGTAGCCCAGCTTCATGGAGACGGTTACGAATGGTCCTCGCCGATACCCCAGGAGCAACAGTGTCCCTAATTTGCTGGGAAGTGGCGGTGCGGTCCCCTACGGCACTGCGTAGGATCCTACGGTCTTGGCGTGCATCCGTGCGTCGCTGCGGTCCGGTCCCAGGTCGACGGGCACGTGCACCTTCCGCCGACCACTGGCGACAACATCGATGTACTGTGGAGACCTCACGCCCCACGTGTTGAGCAATTCGGCGGTACGTCCACCCGGCCTCCCGCATGCCCACTATACACCCTCGCTCAAAGTCCGTCAACTGCACATATGGTTCACGTCCACGCTGTCGCGGCATGCTACCAGTATTAAAGACTGCGACGGAGCTCCGTATGCCACGGCAAACTGGGTGACACTGACGGCGGCGGTGCACAAATGCTACGCAGCTAGCGCCATTCGACGGCCAACACCGCGGTTCCTGGTGTGTCCGCTGTGCCGTGCGTGTGATCATTGCTTGTACAGCCCTCTCGCAGTGTCCGGAGCAAGTATGGTGGGTCTGACACACCGGTGTCAATGTGTTCTTTTTTTAATTTCCAGGAGTGTATATCAAATGCCTTCTGGAAATCAATGAACATGGCATCAACTTGAGCGCCGGTTGCCGCCGCTCATGGATGAAGAGAGAGACCCGTATTTCACACGAACATTGTTTGCGGAATTCATACCGATTCCTTCAGAAGAGATTTTTCCGTCTCCAGACATGTCATAATATTCGAGCGTTAAACTGTTTCCAGACATCTGCAACATAATGACGTAAGTGATACAGATCTATATTTTTATGTGTTTATTCAGCAACCCTTCTTGCAAACGGGAAGGACCCGCACTTTTTTCTCAATCTTTAGCAAAGCTTCACTCCTTCGGCAACCTGTAGCAGAATACTGTTCGATCAGGAGTAAGTTCTTTCGTAAACACTATATACGATCTGTAAGGCTATCGAGTCAAGTCCGGTGGCCTAACCTCTACTGAGCAATTTCAGTTAAGTTTCTCTTATTTTGATATATGACATTTTGATGTTCTCACGGTTCACAGTTTTGGAGAAAAAGTTTTAGTGTTTCGGGGCCTTCTCTCTGCCTTCTTGATATTATGATCAAACAGTGTCTGATCCGTTTACTGATTTAAAAAAAGAAACAAACAAAGACCGACCGCTGTGTCATCCTCAGGCCTTAGACGTCACCGGATGCAGATACGGAGGAGTATGTGGTCAGCACACCGCTCTCGCGGTGATTTGCTGATTTAAGATAAGATTAAAATTACTTAGGATTTTCTGTCAAGTCGGTTGATTTTCCTTTAGAACTCGTTAAAAGCTTTACATATGACATATACTCTAATTTTGGCTTCGTTGAGCTTTTGTTCCTCTTTGTGGCTTTGGCCGCTCTCTTGGCTTGCGGAACAGTTTTGTAACATAGTTGTCGAACCACGGCGGCTCTCTCCCACTCCAGACAACTTTGATCGGCACATACCGGTAACTGTGTAATAGGTATCGGTATTCATGCGACAGCTATCCTACAGTACAGAGTAAAAATGTGAATATTACACAGTTCCTCCTGCTTAGGTAAATAAAGCTAATCGATTCATTTTTGATTTTAAGTGGTCTACGGTGGGCTTGGTGGGACTTATGGAGGCACCATTACTTCATGGGGAGTTCCTTGGAAAAACCCCAAAAGTTTTTTTTTTTTTTTTTTTTTTTTTTTTTTTTTTTTTTTTTTTTTTTTTGCTACAATTTCGCCGTTAGCATAAGACTAAAACCCAGCCGAAGATTTCAAGATGGCTATGCACAGCAAATGGTTGAAATTTTTACGATATATACCTATGTTCCCGATCTTGAACAATGTAGAAAATTTTCTTGATATTTTTATCCTTTTCCCAGATACAGAGCTTCAAATTTACCCTACTCGTGCACGTAAAATATGCACGTAAAAATTAAATTCGTTACTTGATGACTCGTATACCCGTGAGAAACTCGTGGTTTAATTAAACTGGCAGGTATACTCATGAATGAATGAATGAATGAATGAATGAATGAATGAAGCATTTGCATAACTCATGGGCGGTTCCTTAGACAAATCCCAAGAAAGGGTTTTTCACCACTTCTTCGCCAAACTCCAATCGTGATACGCAAGACGGTTATGCACAGCAAATGACTGAAATTTTCGCGATATATACCTAAGTTCCCGATCTTGTACTGCCTTGAAAATTTTCTTTATATCCTTATCCGTTTCCAAGCCATAGAGTTTCAATGCTACACTACTTCTATAAGTAAAACACGGACGTAAACATTGTTAAATAATTTGACTGATGACTGATGATGACAGCTAAATCTGTTATATTCGCTGATTTAAATTGACGGATATAACAATAATGGATGAATGAATGACGCATTTCGGGTAAAATTCACCAACATTGTGTTACCTTTACGCTTAAAAAATTGTTCAAAACATGATATTTTTGTGGCACCAAACTCCAGCCGCGAATTCCAAGGAGGCTATGCACAGCAAATGGCTGTAATTTTTACGATACTTTCCTAAAAGTCTGGATTCGAACAATCTTGAAAATTTTATATATATCTTTATCCGTTTCCGATTTCCATAGGTTCAAAGTTACCTCACTTGTGCATGTAAATGCGGAGGGAGGCGGTACGTTGTTCAAAAGGCGAGGCATCAGGGATAAAAATGATGTAAAGCGTCACTGTCATCATCAAAAATGTTCTGGGAGCCCCAAGCTCTAGTATTGAAGCACATACAAAATTTTTGTGCATCCAAAATAGTGTCTGAGGCGTAATATCAGTTTTGCTTTATTTCAATTTCACGTTCGTGAAGTACCAAAATTTTACAGACTCATTAAGTTCTTTTCATGTTAGTGCCATGCCCTGCTGAAGCAATGATAATGAGGGAATCAGCGAGAAAACCTTCCTATCAGAGCTCAAAAGAGCGAATATGCTCCTCTTCATTAAGGCTCTGACTGATAAGTGGGCACCAGTTTCCTTGTTCTCCCTCCCTCGGCACTTTAAAAATTGTGGCAAAAATGTTGGCATAGAAACGTATTCGCTCTGTTTGATCATGGGAAGTACGGAGACAGTGGCAGGGCGAAAGATACAGAGCAGTAATAAATACCGAAGGTAGTAGACAGTGGTTGTGGAATAGAAAGAGCGAAAGAGACAGTGGCAGTGTGAGGGAAATAGATGGACATAATGGCAATGGAACGTAGTAGACAGTGAGAGAACAATGTTAGAAAAAGAGTGAAGAGGAGATAGTGTCAGTGGTAGAAGAATAAAGAGAAGAAGAGAGGGGAAGTGGGAGAAGAATAAAGAGAACAAGAGAGAGGAAGTGGGTGTGGCCCACTGATAATGAGAGATAGTTTATGACAATGACAGTGAGGAAGAGAGAGATAGTGACATTGAGGGATGGCAATAGTGGGAAGGATTGAATGAGATAGTAACAGTAAGAGAGAACAAGAGAAAGACAGTGACATTGAGAGGAGACAGTAGTGGTAGGACAAAACGAAGGCGATTGTGGCTGTGAGGCAGGAGACAGTGACAGTTGAAGAGCCACAAATAGTTAATGACAGTGAATTGGGCCGATTGAGTGAGTGACAATGGGCAGTTGGGAGTGGAAGGGAACGACAGTTTCAGCGATCAGCGATGGACTAGTGGTTGTGAGCGAGTTACAAATGTGGCAGCTTGTATGTGTATATGTGTGTGTGTGTGTGTGTGTGTGTGTGTATGAGAGAGAGAGAGAGTTCCATGGTAAAAAGAGAACGAATATGTTCACGTGCCAATATTTTTGGGAAAATTTTTAAAGGTGCTGATGAAGATAGAATGAAGCACGTAACCACTTTTCAGTCAGTGTCTTTTAATGAAGAGGAGCACCTTCTCCTTTTTTGTGCTCTGATAGGACTGTTCAAGCTGGTTGAGGCTCTATAATGGTGTGGGGCATGTGCAGTTGGAGTAATATGGGACCCCTGATACGTCTAGATATGACTCTGACAGATGGTCGGCCCCGATAGCTGAGTAGTCAGCTTGACGGATTGCCATCCTACGGGCCCAGGTTTTATTCCCCTTCTCGGTCAGGGATTTTCTCCGCTAAGAGACTAAGTGTCGTGCTGTCTTCATCATTTCAACCCCATCCGGCGCGCAGGTCGCCCAATATGGCGTCGAATGTAATAAGACCTGCACCAAGGCGGCCGGACCTGCCCCCAAGGGTCCTCGCGGCCAATGGCGCCAAACGCTCATTTCCATTTTCTGACAGGTGACATGTACGTAAGCTTCCTGTCTGATCATGTGTATCCATTCATGTCCACTTTGCATACAGACGGACTTGAGCACTTCCAGCAGGACAATGCGACACTGCACACGTCCAGAGTTGCTACAGAGTAGGTCCAGGAACACTCTTTTAAGTTTAAACACTTGCGCTGGCCACCAAACTCCCCAGACTTCAACATTATTGAGCGTATCTGGGGTGCCTTGCAACTTGCTGTTGCAGAAGAGATCTCCACCCTCTCGCACTCTTACGGATCCATGGACAGCCCTGCAGGATTCATGGTGTCAGTTTCCTTCAGCAGTACTTCAGACGTTAGTCGAGTCCATGCCACGCCGTGTTGGAGCACTTCTGCTTGCTCGAGGGGGCCTTGCGCGATATTAGGCAGGTGTACCACGTTCTTTGGCTCTTCAGTGTATAATGCTCGATCTGTGCCCTTACGAGCGTGTGCCCTTGCCACCACAACGGCGTCCAGCCGCAGGCTCATAATATCCTGCGCCCACAGCGCCTAGTTACACTGGTACTTCCTACTGTCAATTGTCTCTCAATCATGACGCTCAACTGCTGACACGGCAGAGATATAAGGAATTGGAACAACACAAGCGTAATACATGAAAAAGGAACTGAGGATTTCATAGCATATTTGCGAAATATAAACAGGAAAGACGTACTCTGTACATTTCATTTTAAGGAGTACATTGTGTAACACAGCCATGAGCTACTGTTAATATTATCGTCCAGCTAAAACTAAGTTGTGTAGGTAGATAAAATGTCCCTAAACCTCCTTACAGATAGTTAACTGCAACTGAGTAAGATAGGATTATGATAGCGAAGAGAAAGAACGAAAAATTTAGGAACATTTTTAAGAAAAATGTACAATCAGTTTTTTAATAAGCTAGTAACATAGTCGATTTACTTGTAGGTATGCATTATAAGAATAATATTTCTATTTATATTTTGGTACACTTTACCTGTCTTGAATGGAATACATTGTTTCGTAATAGTTTAAATGTATTTCATGGTAAAATACTGACGGCTAGTCCCATTAGGTGCTTCCGGTTAGCATTTTTAAAAATATAAAGCTGTTGGGTTATAAAATTATTATTTTTAGTGGATGAATGTATGTAAGTAACTGAAAATAAAATATATTCTTTCGCCAAAAAGACAAACTCAGACAATTATGTGACGATTTTACTTGCGGGTTTCTTAATTTCCACTATCGGTTGGAGAATTGTAGACAGCCCCCTTAATAGGCCAAGCGTGCACTACGCGCATGAAGCGTAATCTAGAGTAGCGCAGTACGTTTGGCGTGTGCAATCGCGTTCTTAAGTTCAGAGAAAACGCTCCATTGGCCCTATGCGACACGATTCAATTTCAGACAGCTAAGGCTATCACTCCCATTAAATAAACAAATTGCATTTGTCATGGCAGATACGAAAAAAATGTTGATATAGTATTAGTAAACTGCAGGAACGTCCATGAAAATTAGCGAGGACTAGAATGGCATATAAACAGTAACAATGCCCAGAGAGTACCAGGGACAGAAAGCTGGCAAAAACTAGCCGTTAATAGCAATGAAATTCTAATTTCCCATTGTAACGTGTACCGCAAAGGCAGTTTGAGCGCCGGTGGTGGACACGTGTTTGTAGTCGTAAATACTACAACAATATCTAGTGAGATGAGTACAGATACGGTATGCGAAATACTTCGCATCAACGTGAGTGTTAAAGGTGGATAAAACATAGTCATAGGGTCCTTTTATAGTCCCGCTGTCTCTGGAGCAGTAGTAGCGGAACATCCGAGGGAAAACTTTGATAAGGTTTTGCGTGAATTTCCTGGTGACGTTATAGCATTAGGGTGAGATTTCAACTTACCAGTCAGAGACCGGGAGACGCAAATGTTCAGAGCGGGTATATTTATTACCGGTAGGTTCGATCAGCACACGAGTATTACGGAAATGCTTCATGATTTCAAATTGGGTATCTCTGAAAGGAAGGCGATGTTCTTTTCGGGAACCACTGTTGAGCAAATTCAGAGAACCGCCATTTGAAATTGATTCCAGATCGATTTTACTGCCACAAAAATACAATGCGTAATGCGCATGGCAAGAAATATTAACAATGTAGTGTATCAGATATCGGAAAAATCATATGATAAAACTTACATTTCACTTCAAAAATCTGGATCAATAAGCTAGAATTCGCGTTTATGCTGAAGTAATAACCTGCATTTAATTATGAACAACAGTCATGGGGAACTTCTTGTAGTAGGCCTGCGTAAAATATACGGTAACCAATGACCGACTATCTTTTGTTCACAAACTAAATTGCTTTCTTTTAGTTACCGGTACATACTTAATCAGACATTATGTTTGTGACGTATCTCAAAGGCATATGTCTAATAATCAAAGTGGCCTAACTTTATCACCAGAATGGTCGCCGAGGCGCCTTTCAAACTGTCTGCTGTAAACCACTTACAGTACTGTGGGCCCTTGAGAGTTACAATATGACTCAGGAGTGCCGCCTACTTTGAACGTCCTATAGCTTTTTTCGTAGACAAAACGCATTTATGAAAGAAATAAAATGAGGGTGTGGTATCGTTAGCCGGGAAGTTCGGCCGCCAAGTGTAAGTCTTATTTCAGTAGACGCCACATTGGGCGACTTGCGCGCCGGGGACGAGGATTAAATGATGGTGAGGACAAAACGACATCCAACCCCCAAGCTTAGACACAGGACTCGCATTCGGGAGGACGACAGTTCAATCCCGCGTCCGACCATCCTGATTTATGTTTTCCGTGATTTCCCTAAATCAGTCCAGGCAAATGCCGGGATGGCTCCTCTGAAAGGGCACGGCCGACTTCCTTCCCCATCCTTCCCTAATCCGATGACACCGATGACCATGCTGTCTGGTCTCCTTCCCCAAACCAACCAACCAACCCCCAAGCGGAGAAAATCTCCAAGCCGGCCGGGAATGGAACCCAGGCCCGGTTGCATGGAAAGCAAGCACGTTGTTGTTGTTGCTGTAGTCTTCAGTCCTGAGACTGGTTTGATGCAGCTCTCCACGCTACTCTATCCTGTGCAAGCTTCTTCATCTCCCAGTACTTACTGCAACCTACATCCTTCTGAATATGCTTAGTGTATTCATCTCTTGGTCTCCCTCTACGATTTTTACCCTCCACGCTGGCCTCCAATACTAAATTGGTGATCCCTCGATGTCTCAGCACATGTCCTACTAACCGATCCCTTCTTCTAGTCAAGTTGTGCCACAAGCTCCTCTTCTCCCCAATTCTATTTAAAACCTCCTCATTTGTTATGTGATCAACCCATCTAATCTACAGCATTCTTCTGTAGCACCACATTTCGAAAGCTTCTATTCTCTTCTTGTCTAAGCTATTTATAGTCCACGTTTCACTTCCATACATGGCTACACTCCATACAAATACTTTCAGAAACGACTCTCTGACACTTAAATCAATACTCGATGTTAACAAATTTCTCTTCTTCAGAAACGCTTTCCTTGCCATTGCCAGTCTACATTTTGTATCGTCTCTACTTCGACCATCATCAGTTATTTTGCTCCCCAAATAGCAAAACTGCTTTACTACTTTAAGTGTCTCATTTCCTAATCTAATTCCCTCAGCATCACCCGACTTAATTCGACTACATTCCATTATCCTAGTTTTGCTTTTGTTGATGTTCATCTTATACCCTCCTTGAAAGACACTGTCCGTTCCATTCAACTGCTCTTCCAAGTCCTTTGCTGTCTCTGACAGAATTACAATGTCCTCGGCGAACCTCAAAGTTTTACTTTCTTTTGTTTCCTTTACTGCTTGCTCAATATACAGATTGAATAACATTGGGGAGAGGCTACAACCCTGTCTCACTCCCTTCACTACCACTACTTCCCTTTCATACCCCTCGACTCTTATAACTGCCATCTGGTTTCTGTACAAATTGGAAATACCCTTTCGCGCTCTGTATTTTTCCCCTGCCACCTTCATAATTTGAAAGAGACTATTCCAATCAACATTGTCAAAAGATTTCTCTAAGTCTACAAATACTAGAAATGTAGGTTTGCTTTTCCTTAATCTTTCTTCTAAGATACGTCGTAGTGTCAGTATTGCCTCACGTGTTCCAACATTTCTACGAAATCGAAACTGATTTTCCCCGAGGTCGGCTTCTATCAGTTTTTCCATTCGTCTGTAAAGAATTTGCGTTAGTATTTTGCAGTTGTGACTTACTAAAGTGATAGTTCGGTAATTTTCACATCTGTCAACACCTGCTTTCTTTGGGATTGGGATTATTATATTCTGCTTGAAGTTAGAAGGTATTTCGCATGTCTCATACATCTTGCTCACCAGATGGTATAGTTTTGTCAGGACTGGCTCTCCCAAGGTTGTCAGTAGTTCTAATTGAATTTTGTCTACTCCCGGGGCCTTGTTTCGACTCCAGTCTTTCAGTGCTCTATCAAGCTCTTCACGCAATATCATATCTCCCATTTCATCTTCATCTACATCCTCTTCCATTTCCATAATATTGTCCTCAAGTACGTCGCACTTGCATAGGCCCTCTATGTACTCCTTCCACCTTTCTGATTTCCCTTCTTTGCTTAGAACTGGGTTTCCTTCTCAGCTCTTGATATTCATACAAGTGATTCTTTTTTCTCCAAAGGTCTCTTTAATTTTCCTGTAGGCAGTATCTATCTTACCCCTAGTGAGATAAGCCTCTACATCCTTACATTTGTCCTCTAGCCATCCCTGCTTAGCCATTTTGCACTTCCTGTCGATATCATTTTTGAGACGTTTGTATCCTTTTTGCCTGCTTCATTTACTGCATTTTTATATTTTCTCCTTTCATCAATTAAATTCAATATTTCTTCTGTTACCCAACGATTTCTATTAGTCTTCCTCTTTTTACCTACTTTATCGTCTGCTGCCTTCACTACTTCATCCCTCAAAGCTACCCATTCTTCTTCTACTGTATTTCTTTCCCCCATTCCTGTCAATTGCTCCCTTATGCTCTCCCAGAAACTCTGTACAATCTCTGGTTCTTTCAGTTTATCCAGGTCCCATCTCCTTAAATTCCCACCTTTTTGCAGTTTCTTCAGTTTTAATCTACAGTTCATAACCAATAAGCACGTTACCAGCCAACTATGCAGGCTGAAATATATAATCCTCTTATTTGTCCACTTCTCTACTCCGGTACATTACAAAATCATATCAAGAACTAACTAACGAGACAGGTGGCTACACGTACATGCGCAAATCTTCGAACAAAAGCGAAATGATATTGTTTTTTCCACTCAGAGACATGATTATAGAGCTCTCGTTGAGAGAAGTATGAAAGAAACGTGGGAGCGAGAGTTAAGCATTAACAGACAAGGACAGATATAGATATTGCCCTACAATGCGAAATGTGCTCCAACATTGTTGGACAACACTGGCAGTCCCTCGGCAAAACGTCGCCAACAACAACCTCCAACAGCCTGCAAACATCAGCAATATTGCCTGACAATACCGGTGCTGTGTATTGCAACCACATTGCATTATTGTTAACATCAACACTATTGCGACAAAATATTGCTGTAAAATGTGACCTGGATAAACGCACGTTAACAGTGTCAGCGTAAGAGTTGAGTTCCCAAACGCGGCCCCCCTGAGGCTGGTCCGATAGTTGCGACAACAATCTCCGTAGCGGGGAAACTTCCCGCCGAGATTGTCTAGTGTTGCAGCAACAGGCGTCTGGCGCGCGTGCGACACACAATGAGATGTGTGACGCGCGGCACAGCAGTGGGAAAAGATCTGCAGGACCCGTGCAGAGATAGCGGCCGCTACTGCGAGGTCAAGTCCTTCCTGGGGCAAGCTACAGAGTGCGGCGTGCGTTGCTACAGCTACCTTACTGCCGAACGTTGTTCTGAACAGAGGCCATGCGACGAGCACAGAACACCCCGCCGTCCCCAATAAAGCGTGGTGATGGTGTACTCGAGTCTGCCACAACAGTTCAACAAGCCCAGCTGCGATATGGGATTCTAAATAGACAGGATATGTTCACAGGCATGCTGACGACAGTTACTCGGGAAGGATGTATCTGAATTTTTTCGACCTACGATTCCCGGCGGGATCAAGGATTTGTTGTGTGATGTCCTTAGGTTAGTTAGGTTTAAGTAGTTCTAAGTTCTAGGGGACTGATGACCACAGATGTTATATCCCATAGTGCTCAGAGCCATTTGAACCATTTTTTCGACATAATCGCCACTAGACTGGTGCTGATTCTCGGCCTGTAGCTGTTTCTGATCATTATTGTTTTAATTTCGCCACGAGGACAACAAACAATCAAATTATGAATATACATGCGGACAAGTACACGAACTACACAGTGCGGTTCATTAATCTGCTGTTTGTATCCTTATATATGAAATTATATTATTCGTATTCTACCGAGTCTGATTGGAAGTATTTCTAGCATGAGGAGAGAAGTCAAGGGTGAACTTTTTACATAACAGAAATACAATTAAATGGCTTAGCACAATGAAATGTTATCATTGTTGTTGTCCTTGTTGTGATCTTCAGTGTGCCCGCATCTCGTGGTCGTGCGGTAGCGTTCTCGCTTCCCACGCCCGGGCTCCCGGGTTCGATTCCCGGCGGGGTCAGGGATTTTCTCTGCCTCGTGATGGCTGGGTGTTGTGTGATGTCCTTAGGTTAGTTAGGTTTAAGTAGTTCTAGGGGACTTATGACCTAAGATGTTACGTCCCATAGTGCTCAGAGCCATTTGAACCATCTTCACTGTGAAGATTGCTGCTCTCTAACCCTCCATGACTACTGTAACGTACATCTACGTGAACCTGCTTGCTGTGTTCAAGCTAGTCTCTCCGCAATTACAAAGCTATCTCACATCGAGTGTAATCAGATATTTTCTCTCATTACCAAACACATGATTCCCTGGGGCTTCACGGTGTATTTTATCAACGTTTTCTTCTATTAGCCAAGTCACGCTACAAATTTCTTTTTTCCTCCAATTATGCTTAGTGCCGCGTCATTTTGCTATTCGATAAATCCATTTAATCTTCGACATTCCTCTGTAACACCTCACAGAAGAGCTATTCTTTTCTTGTCTAAACTGCTTGTCGGCCATGTATCAACTCCGTATAAGGCTACACTTCATAAAAATACTTTCAGAAAGAACGTCAAACATATTTGTATTGGTTGTTAACAAATTTCTCTTTTACGGTAATGACTTTACTGCTGTTTCGTGTCTGCTCCTTATATTCCCTCTCATATGTTATTCTGTTGCGCAAATTGCAAAACTCACCACTACTTTTAGTGTTTATTTGGTAATCTAAATCTATCAGCTTCGCTTGATTTGATTCGACTATATTCTATTTCCCTCGTTTTATTTTTGTTGATATTCATCTAGTAACTCCGTTTCAAGATACTATATAGTCCGTTCAGTTGTTCTTCCAAGTCCTTCGCCGACTGTCGTGTCGTCGGTAGACTGCAAACCTATTATTTCTCCGCCCTAAACTTCCAACAAAAATTCAGAATATATTGTTCTTGTGAAACACAACTAGCTTCGTTGCCACGAAGTAATGAGCGCTATCGACAGGGGACGTCAAACTGATTCCATATTTTCAGAAGGTTTCTGAAATCTTTCCCCACAAGAAACTTCCACACTGAAGCGCCAAAACAACTGGTACGGGCTTGCATATTCAAATACAGACATTTGTAAACAGGCAGAAGATGGCGCTGTGGTCGGAAGCGCCTATATAAGACAAAAAGTGTCTGGCGCAGTTGTTAGATCGGTTACTGGTAGTGCAATGGCAGGTTATCAAGATTTAGTGAATTTGAACGTGGTCTTTATTGCCGGCGCACGAGCGATGGGACACAGCATCTCCGAGGTAGCGATGAAGTGAGGATTTTTCCGTACGACCATTTCACGAATGTACTATGAATATCTGGAACCTGGTAAAACATCGAATCTCCGTCATCGCTGCGGCCGGGAAAAGATTATGCAAGAACAGGAACAACGACGATTGAAGAGAGTCGTTCAACGTCACATAAGTGCAACGCTTCCCCAGATTTCTGAAGATTTCAATGCTGAGCCATCAACAAGTGTCAGCGTACGAACCATTCAGCGAAACATCATCAATATGACCTTTCGGAGCCGTAGGGCCTCTCGTGCGCCCTTGATGGGTGCACGACACAAAGCTTTACGCCTCGTGTGGGCCGGTCAACACCGACATTGGAGGGCTGATGACTGGAGACATGTTGCCTGGTCGGATGAGTCTCGTATCAAATTGTATCGAGCGGATGGACGTATGCGGGTATGGAGACAAACTCATGAATCCATGGACCCTGCATGGCAGCAGGGGCTGTTCTAGCTGGTGGTGGCTCAGTAGTGGTGTGGGGCAAATTTAGTTGGAGTGATATGGGACCCCTGATACGTCTAGATATGACTCTGACAGATGACACGTACGTAAGCATCATGTCTGTTCGCCTGCATCCATTTATGTTCAGTGTGCACTCTGACGGACTTGGGGAATTCCAGCAGGACAATGTTACACCCCACACGTCTTAAATTGCTAAGGAGTGGCTCCAGGAACACTCTTCTTAGCTTATACGCTTCCGCTGGCCACCACACTCCCAAGATATGAACATTATTGAGCATATCCGTGATGCCTTGCAACGTGATGTTCAGAAGAGATCTCCACCCCCTCGTACTCTTACGGATTTATGGACAGCCCTGCAGGATTCAAGGTATCAATTCCTTCCAGCAGTACTTCAGATATTATTCGAGTCCATGCCACGTCGTGTTGTGGCACTTCTGCGTGCTGGCAGGGTCCCTACACAATATTAGCCAAGTGTACCATTTTCTTTCGTTTTTCAGTCTAGCGAATTGCGTGCCTATGAAGTATCACCTCAGTTGTGCGTCTGAATTCGTGACTTTCTGTCAGAAACATCACAGTTCGTAGTAATTGACGGAAAGGCTTCGAATAAAACAGATATAATATTTGGGCGATCCCCAATGGAATGTTATAGGCCCTCTGCTATTCCTGATGTACATCAACGATTTAGGGGCCAATCTGAGTAGCCCTCTTATATTGTTTGCAGATAATGCTATCATTTACCAATATCTAAAGTCATCGGATGATCAAACCGACTTGCAAAAAGATTTAGACTTGGATTGCATGATAAAACCTGCAAATCTAAAGGCTGTAAATTCAGCTAAATACTTATGGATTACGAATAATTTAAATTGGAACGATCCCATTAATTATACTGTGGGTAAAGCAAGTCAAAGATTGAGACTTATGTGCTTCACGTAGAAAACATAACAGTCTGACAAAGAGATGGCTTTCACTATGTTTGTCTGCTATCTTCTGTAGTATTGCTGTGTGTTGTGGGACCAGCATCAGTTAGGCATTACGGAGGACATAGAAAAAGTTCAAATAAGGACAGCTCGTTTTGTATCATCGCAAAACAAGGAAGAGAAAGCCACGAATATGATACGCTAATTAGGGTGACTATCACTTTAAAAAAAAGACGTTTTCCGTTAAGGCAAGATCTTTTCATGAAATTTCAATCATCAACTTTGTCCACAGGGTGTGAAAATATTTCATTGGCGCCCACATACATAGGAATAAATGATCATCATAATACAATAAAAGAAATCAAAGCTTGCACGAAAAAACGTAAGTGTTCGTATCTTCCTCCCTCTGTTGGAGAGTGGAGCGGCAGAGAAGTAACTTGAAGGTGGTTTGATGAAAAGTCTGCAGGTACTTAACTGTAAATTGCACAGTAATCATATATAGGTCGATAAAAACATCTCTGAAGTCACTCTGTACTGCTGCATGATAAAACACTACATTCCTTAATGGTGTAAGGTTTTCGGCTATTGTAAATAATTCACCTGTACTGTACTAAGATAAAGATGAATTAGCGAACTACACTAGTAGTGAATAAGATCCTTGACTCTGTGTTTAGTTTTATCTGTGGTTCACTTGCTTGTCAGTCAGTTGTGAAGACCGGGCGCATTCTTATTTGAGACAGAGAGGAGCACTCAACTTTTTAGAGAAGGAGATTTGATACACGCGAATCTGGGGAGATGAAAACTTGTTTGTAAACGTACATGACCGTTTCTTTTGATGGAGAAGTTTTTCAGAGCAATTTTTGCATACAACGCGTGCTCAATAGTGAAAATTTTTGTTTTTCATAACAAGTAATTGAAGGAAGTCTTTCGCCCTCAGATAAATGATAACTTTCGTGATTACTGTTAATTTGTTCTCTTTGTTTTTTATTATGTCACAAATATTTCAGTGCGTTGAAATGCGTGTAGTTTCTTTGTATAAGAGGAGAATTTTGCTGTTTTTTTCAGTTTCTTATGCCGTGCAGCCTTTTTATCAATAATTCGAGTCTGATTTATCAAGAACGATTTTCTTTAAAGGAAAACAAACTTCCAATTTCATAGTAAAGTTTTGAACATTTTGTCGTGTGTGCGTTGCACCTTGTACCACACGAAGTCACAGGTTGTTTCTAACAAGGAAAAGAAAGAAATTATTGGTGAGTAGTTTATTTTCCTTTAGCTGCTGCATCTGCTGATTTGTATTTGCTTTCGAGGACGTCAGTTCACCAGAGACAAAATAGCATGCTGAGCAAGAGGCAAATCCTTTTATTTCAGGACGAATGTCACCTTGTATTCTGGAGCAAATAGAGTGCGTGGTCGGGATTGTCAGGTGTCGTTCCAGCAAGCAGATTAATTTTCTGTGAACAGTGTTGGTAGTTTCAAACAGTTATTATTTTTTACGAGCAGAGCAGTAATTTATTTTCGTAGTATTCATTGAGCACATTGTTGCCGCGAGGGATTAGCCGGGTGGTATAGGGGGCTGCAGTCATGGACTGTGCGGCTGGTCTCGGCGCAGGTTCGAGTCCTCCCTCGGGCATGGGTGTGTGTGTTTGTCCTTAGGATAATTTAGGTTAAGTTGTGTGTAAGCTTATGGACTGATGACCTTAGAAGTTAAGTCCCATGAGATTTCACACACATTTGAACATTTTTGAACACATTGTTAGTTTCTGTAGGCATTTAATTAAATTCATTTTCTTTATTCAAAAATTTTGCAATTAATCAAGTATGAATTTTTATTTGACGATGCAGTACACATGCGCAACGCTGGGACAATCAACAGTCAGCTTTTCTCAGCAATATCTAAAGCACCCTCCCCCCATGAACCATGGACCTTGCCGTTGGTGGGGAGGCATGCGTGCTTCAGCGATACAGATGGCCGTACCGTAGGTGCAACCACAACGGAGGGGTATCTGTTGAGAGGCCAGACAAACGTGTGGTTCCTGAAGAGGGGCAGCAGCCTTTTCAGAAGTTGCAGGGGAAACAGTCTCGATGATTGACTGATCTGGCCTTGTAACAATAACCAAAACGGCCTTGCTGTGCTGGTACTGCGAACGGCTGAAAGCAAGGGGAAACTACGGCCGTAATTTTTCCCGAGGGCATGCAGCTTTACTGTATGATTAAATGATGATGGCGTCCTCTTGGGTAAAATATTCTGGAGGTAAAATAGTCCCCCATTCGGATCTCCGGGCGGGGACTACCCAAGAGGATGTCGTTATCAGGAGAAAGAAAACTGGCGTTCTACGGATCGGAGCGTGGAATTTCATTTCCCTTAATCGGGCAGGTAGGTTAGAAAATTTAAAAAGGGAAATGGAAAGGTTAAAGTTAGATATGGTGGGAATTAGTGAAGTTCGGTGGCAGGAGGAACAAGACCTCTGGTCAGGTGACTACAGGGTTACAAACACAAAATCCAATAGGGGTAATGCAGGAGTAGGTTTAATAATGAATAGGAAAATAGGAATGCGGGTAAGCTACTACAAACAGCATAGTGAACGCATTATTGTGGCCAAGATAGATACGAAGCCCACACCTACTGCAGTAGTACAAGTTTATATGGCAACTAGCTCTGCAGATGACGAAGAAATTGAAGAAATGTATGATGAAATAAAAGAAATTATTCAGATAGTGAAGGGAGACGAAAATTTAATAGTCATGGGTGACTGGAATTCCAGTGTAGGAAAAAGGAGAGAAGGAAACGTAGTAGGTGGATATGGATTGGGGCTAAGAAATGAAAGAGGTAGCCACCTGGTAAAATTTTGCACAGAGCACAACATAGTCATAGCTAACACTTGGTTTAAGAATCATGAAAGAACGTTGTATACATGGAAGAACCCTGGAGATACTAAAAGGTATCACATAGGTTATATAATGGTAAGACAGAGATTTAGGAACCAGGTTTTAAATTGTAAGACATTTCCAGGGGCAGATATGGACTCTGACCACAATCTATTGGTTATGACCTGTAGATTAAAACTGAAGAAACTGCAAAA
The DNA here is from genome assembly GCF_023897955.1 of Schistocerca gregaria. Taxonomy (NCBI): domain Eukaryota; kingdom Metazoa; phylum Arthropoda; class Insecta; order Orthoptera; family Acrididae; genus Schistocerca; species Schistocerca gregaria. The sequence continues at coordinate 401,056,837 of NC_064927.1, read as the reverse complement.
ACGTGGGAATTTAAGGAGATGGGACCTGGATAAACTGCAAGAACCACAGGTTGTACAGAGTTTCAGGGAGAGCATAAGGGAACAATTGTCAGGAATGGGGGAAAGAAATACAGTAGAAGAAGAATGGGTAGCTTCGAGGAATGAAGTAGTGAAGGCAGCAGAGGATCAAGTAGGTAAAAAGACGAGGGCTAGTAGAAATCCTTGGGTAACAGAAGAAATATTGAATTTATCTGATGAAGGGAAAAAATATTTAAAAGTGCAATAAATGAAGCAGGCGAAAAGGAATATGAACGTCTCAAAAATGAGATTGACAGAAAGTGCAAAATGGCTAAGCAGGGATGGCTAGAGGACAAATGTAAGGATGCAGAGGCACATCTCACTAGGGGTAAGAGAGATACTGCCTACAGGAAAATTAAAGAGATCTTTGGAGATAAGAGAAACATTAGTATGAACATCAAGAGCTCAGATGGAAACCCAGTTCTAAGCAAAGAAGGGAAAGCAGAAAGGTGGAAGGAGTATATAGAGGGTCTATACAAGGGCGATTTACTTGAGGACAATATTATGGAAATGGAAGAGGATGTAGATGAAGATGAAATGGGAGATACGATATTGCGTGAAGAGTTTGACAGAGCACTGAAAGACCTAAGTCGAATCAAGGCCCCCGGAGTAGATAACATTCCATTGGAACTTCTGACGGCCTTGCGAGAGCCAGTCCTGACAAAACTCTACCATCTGGTGAGCAAGATGTATGAAACAGGCGAAATACCCTCAGACGTCAAGAAGAATATAATAATTCCAATCCCAAAGAAAGCAGGTGTTGACAGATGTGGAAATTACCCAACAATCAGTTTAATAAGTCATAGCTGCAAAATACTAACACGAATTCTCTACAGACGAATGGAAAAACTAGTAGAAGCCGACCTCGGGGAAGATCAGTTTGGATTCCGTAGAAATACTGGAACACGTGAGGCAATACTGACCTTACGACTTATCTTACAAGAAAGATTAAGGAAAGGCAAACCTACGTTTCTAGCATTTGTAGACTTAGAGAAAGCTTTTGACAATGTTGACTGGACTATTCTCTTTCAAATTCTAAAGGTGGCAGGGGTAAAATACAGGGAGCGAAAGGCTGTTTACAATTTGTACAGAAACCAGATGGCAGTTATAAGAGTCGATGGGCATGAGAGGGAAGCAGTGGTTGGGAAGGGAGTAGGACAGGGTTGTAGCCTCTCCCCGATGTTATTACATCTGTATATTGATCAAGCAGTAAAGGAAACAAAAGAAAAATTCGGAGTAGGTATTAAAATCCATGGAGAAGAAATAAAAACTTTGAGGTACGCCGATGACATTCTAATTCTGTCAGAGACAGCAAGTGACTTGGAAGAGCAGTTGAATGGAATGGACAGTGTCTTGAGAGGAGTATATAAGATGAACCACACAGCAAAACGAAGATAATGGAATGTAGTCCAATTAATTTGGGTGATGCTGAGAGAATTAGATTAGAAAATGAGACACTTAAAGTAGTAAAGGAGTTTTGCTATTTGGGGAGCAAAATAACTGATGATGGTCGAAGTAGAGAGGATAGAAAATGTAGACTGGCAATGGCAAGAAAAGCGTTTCTGAAGAAGAGAAATTTGTTAACATCGAGTATAGATTTAAGTGTCAGGAAGTCTTTTCTGAAAGTATTTGTATGGAGTGTAGCCATATATGGAAATGAAACATGGCCGATAAATAGTTTAGACAAGAAGAGAATAGAAGCTTTCGAAATGTGGTGCTACAGAAAAATGCTGAAGATTAGATGGGTAGATCACAAAACTAATGAGGAGGTATTGAATAGCATTGGGGAGAAGAGAAGTTTGTGGCACAACTTGACCAGAAGAAGGGATCGGTTGGTAGGACATGTTCTAAGGCATCGAGGGATCACCAATTTAGAATTGGAGGGCAGCGTGGAGGGTAAAAATCGTATAGGGAGACCAAGAGATGAATACACTAAGCAGATTCAGAAGGATGTAGGTTGCAGTGGGTTCTGGGAGATGAAGAAGCTCGCTCAGGATAGAGTAGCATGGAGAGCTGCATCAAACCAGTCTCGGGACTGAAGAGCACAACAACAACAACATTTGAAGCACACGTTACACAAGGAGAAAGTTTTTGAAACCAACACATTCTGTTTTCTCGCATACGGACACTTCCTTACAGAAAGCATGCTACAGGTGTCGGCTACCATCTCTACCCTTCCATTGAAACGTTGCGGAAGAAACCTGTCTTGTTCTCAACAATAACAAATCACACCACAATTTCAGCGTCCTTTGTGCGACTCTTATTGACCATAAAGCCACATTCCGAACTAAAACTTGAATTACTAATTTACTGTTGTGAAAGGTCTATTCCGATAGGCTGCGAAACGATGCAATGCAAAGCATGTTGTGGTACGGTCGTATAAGGGTACATTTTCAATAACTACGTAGGTAGATCAGGGAGCAGCTTTACCCTAACGAGTGGGTGGCCCCCTTGGGGAGAAATGTAACTTAGTGGACGTGGGCTCCCGCGGCGTCGCATATCTTCCCAGTGCCCGCAGACGGCTGCCTCCTGGCGACGGTCTGAGCTGCAGCCGACGGGCGGCAACTGGGACGGTCCGGCACGGCGATGCACTGGGGCCCACATACTGTAGGCAGGTATTGCCCAGGCATCCTCGCAGCTTCTCGTACCCCGTGAAAGCGCAAAATAAGGCGCCCGCTGAATGAGGTCAGAGTATTTAGGTTCGTACTGATAGTCAGACGATGTATCAGAACTGCATAGGAGATAAATACACTGCAGGAAAAAAATTAGTACACTTGGAAAGACGATGTCGATTTAGATCCGATGACGGCATAACCCACCTTGGGGATAGTACAGTAGAGGCGCTGGTAGTGGTTTCAACGCCGTCCGCCAGCAGAGAGTGTAGCTCCATAGCTACCAGTGCGCCATCTGTGTCTACCGTTTATCAGCGAATGCTCACGGCCAGAAGGTTCAAATGGCTCTGAGCACTATTGGACTTAACTACTGAGCTCATCAGTCCCCTAGAACTTAGAACTACTTAAACCTAACTAACCTGAGGACATCTAACACATCCATGCCCGAGGCAGGATTCGAACCTGCGACTGTAGCGGTCGCGCGGTTCCAGACTGTAGCGCCTAGAACCGCTCAGCCATCCCGGCCGGCCGACCAGAAGGCTCAGTGTGGTGCAGACGTGTGAAACAAGCAGGTAACTATGTACGGAGACGCATGGTATTTTCTGCAGGAAAACTGACCGAGTTTCGAAGGAGCCAAATTGTGGCCTTCCGATTAGCGAGATGGTCCTTCCGGAAAATTGCCACACAGGCTGGACGTGATGCGTCAGTTGTGCAGCGATGCTGTTATCAATGGCCACGTGAATATTCTCACAACCGTAGGCGAGATGCTGGAAGTCCACGCAGCACAGACGCCTGCCGACATCGTCGTATTGTAGTCGCATTTGTTTCAGATCGTACAGCTGCCACAGCACAGATAAGAGGGCTTGTGAACACATACGTGTTGTAAGCGTATTGTCTTATCGCTGGCTTAGTTGTGGAGTATCTTTGCGGGCAGCCGCGTCTGCAGAGCCGAGCACCGGACACGGAACTGTTATGTTGTGTTGTGGGTAGCTCTGCATGCGAGAGGCCTTGTTAGTATGGAAGTTGAAGTGTTGCTACAAGTGCAATTACAGTAAAGTGATGAAATATGGAAATGACTCAGAGGAAAGTGCGTCAAGAAGTAATTAAAAAATAGCAGTGGCGCCGATAACGTATTTGTGTATCGTCTCGTTGCGTGTCGCACAGTACAGTATCAATCACCCGCGCCGTGTTCGGTCTCCCAGAATGAACTGATGTGAATCAGTAGAAATTAGTTACCATAAAAGAGTGCAGTCAAGTGCCAGTGTCTTGTAGCGAGCGTGAGAACGTCCATTCAGTCATCGAGTTTCCTCATTATCAACAATCAGCACGCTCGTACAAATGAGAACTGAGAACTGAAAAATTAACTTTACGGACAGTGTTATATCATTACTAGTGTGAAGGAGGACTGGTATCAAAAGAAATCTGTGTATGCGTGGCGAGCGTAAGAACTTTCGTTGGATTAGTCGGCTTTCGCATCATCAACAATCATCTGCACCGTGTTCGGTACACGTACGCTCGTCCAGTGATTTTGTAGATAGATAATCATCAAGATTGTTAATTGGGATAAACATTTACTACTTAGAATGTAAACAGTGCAACCTCCGACTTTCTTTTATCATCTCAGAATATAGTTGTTCATACCAGACGTAGATTAGTGTTGTGTTTTAACGTTCAGTGGCTCCCCTAAACCCGCTTGCAGATTTAGATAGATAATTTCAGGCAAGCCAGCAGCACTGTGGAGCAGAACAATACGACTGTCGCGGGATTATCAGGTACGTTGTGTGGACAGGGCGCACGATCGAAACGACAACCAGTTAAGGTACCCTACCCACCTGTACCCCGGGGCGTGTTACAGTGTCAATACGAGCTGTTGCGAACCGGTTATTAGCAGTGGGACTACGGACACGCGCACCTCTAGATTGTCTTCCACTCACGCCACAGCATCGACCCACACGGCTCCAATAGTTCCGTCAAAGAATCACTTTTAAGGTGGACTGCCGCGCCGTGGTCTTCAATCACGAAAGCAAGTTCTGCCTCTACTCAAGAGATGGTCGTTTGCATGCACGATGTAGACATGGTGAACGCTGTCCCGTAGAGTGCATTAGTCCAAGACGCACTGGCCGTACGCCAGGCCTCATGGTCTTGGGTACGATAAGCTACAACTCTCGTTCACCTTTGGTTTTTCTGGAGGAAATAACCAGAGCTCTGTACGTCCAGACTGTTGGTAAACCCGTTCTTTTGCCGTTCTTGCAGTAGGAACGTGATGTGTTGTTCCAACAAGATAATGCTCGCCCACACACTGCCCGTGAAATTCAGCGTGCCTTGGCCAGCATGATCTCCGGACTTATATCCAATCGAGTATGTGTGGGATGTGATGGGACGAGAAGTGACTACTGCGACTCATCAGCCAACAATTCCTACAGAACTACATGAAAATGTCGAATAAGAGTGGCATAACGTATCCCAGGACAGTATTCGCTGTCTGAACGATCTATGGTAGTACAGTAGATAATCGCATCTCGATTTTTAAAACGTTGAAGCCCACCAGTGCATTCAACGCCTCCACAGCGGACATTAGCCATGGTAAGCCATCCATTACCATGACTAAGTTTATCATTACTTATTAGTGTAAAATTGAAAATACCACTACAAAAACAAAAGGACCATCTAGTATAACATGTAAGCCAGAGTTAGCACCCTCAAGGCTGCACCACGCACCAAAAAGCGTGTTTCAGCGTGGGTCGCTTGGTATCTCAGAACTGCGTATTCCATCGATCTGTGAATGTAATCATTTCATGCACTCCATATGCACTGTTGCAACAAGGTGTGAAAGGGCCGTGCATTGGCGGAGCTGTCATTTGTTATCAGGTTATTCGTGTTAAAGGGTTTCCGACGTGATTATGTCCGCACGACGGGAATTAAAATTCTTCGAACGCGGAATGGCACTTGGAGCAACACGCATGCGACATATTATTTCGGATATCGTGAGTGAATTCAATACATAAATCAATATTCCGAGATCCACAGTGTCAAGAGAAATATCATCTCTCCCCACAGACAATGCGGTGGCCGACGACCTTTTCTTGACGACCGAGAGCAGCGGCGTTTGTGTAGGGCTGTCACTCCCAACGGACAAGGAACACTGCGTGAAGTAACCGCAGAAATCATTGTGCGACGTACGGCGAACGTTTCCGTTAGGACAGTGCTACGAAATGTAGCGTTAATAGGCTATGGCAGCAGACGAGCGACCCGAGTGCCTTTGGTACCAGCACGACATCGCCTGCAGCGTCTCTGCTGGGCTCGTGACCATATCGGATGAATCCTAGACGACTGGAAAACCGAGCGCTGTTTTGGTGAGTCCTGATTACAGTTGGTAATGTGTGATAGTAGGGTTCGAGTATGATACAGACCCAACGGAGACCATTGGCAGCCATTCATGGACTTCATGTTTCCAAACAACGATGGAATTTTTGTGGGACCACATCCATTCACGGTTGGTTTGAAGAACATTCTGGACAATTCGAGCGAATGATTTGGTCACCCATCGAGCATTTACGGGACATAGTTGAGAGATCAATTCGTGCATAAAATCCTACAAAGGCAAAATTTCGTCAATTATGGTCGGCTACAAAGGCAGTATTGATGAAAATTACTACAGAGGACTTCCAGCGCCCGTCTGCACTATGCCGGGAAAAATGAGATCCGACATGTTATTAGAAGGCATCTTGTGACTTTTGTCACCTTACTGCAATGATGTTCCTTGCTTTCTCTAATTCCAAAATATCTACATGCAAATCGGATATCAAAAAGTAAACGTTTGCCATGTAGCGTCGAATATTACACATATCATACATCGTCTTGAACTATCCGCAAGCCGGCCGGAATGGCCGTGTGGTTCTAGGCGCTACAGTCTGGAGTCGAGCGACCGCTACGGTCGCAGGTTCGAATCCTGCCTCGGGCATGGATGTGTGTGACGTCCTTAGGTTAGTTAGGTTAAATTAGTACTAAGTTCTAGGCGACTGATGACCTCAGAAGTTAAGTAACATAGTGCTCAGAGCTATTTTTGAACTATCCGCAAAACATTAATAGTAGCACCGATTTTACCACACTAGCATCACTGAGACTATTTCAGCACTCAAAATAATCTACCACAACCACACCAAAAGGGAAAAAACTGTTACCCTTCTCGCTACAAGCGTTGTTGCCTGTGGCTCAATGGATCAGCTGCGAATTCGAGATAACGAAGGACGCAATCATCTGTCGAATAGTTTTTCTTGAAACTTATCTCCAAACCCATCCGAGATGTAACTTACTTTGCGATCGACTAATAATCACTATATTTTCGCCAGCAAAGTACTCCATTACCCGTATTAAATATTAATGTTGTAAGTAAAGATTTCGTTTCTTCTGTCGTTAACATAGTGAAACTAAGAAACAGAAAACGGTATTAAATAGAACTTTGAAAGTTGCAAGATGTACTCTATTTGTCCCAATGATAATCACCTTCCTGTTACCAATTAGATTATCTTACTCCTCCTCCCCAAACCCAAAACGCAATTAACAAACCATTTGGATCGTCAGCAAAAACAGCAAAGAAAAGCGAAGCAGCAGCAGTATTGGTACTTTTTAATAATGATCGATCGCATTTTATGGCCGTCCGTCGGTTCTCCAGCGGACGGCTTCGATGCTTTGGGCGTTATTTGGCATCCATGGGGCGTACTACGGCATTTCTTAGTTCAAGCTGTAACATTATCTGTTTAGTGTATTCATCTCTTGGTCTCCCTCTACGGATTTTACCCTCCACGCTTCCCTCCAATACAAAATTGGTGATCCCTTGATGCCTCAGATTATGTCCTACTAACCGATCCCTTCTTCTAGTCAATTTGTGCCACAAATTTCTCTACTCCGCTATTCTGTTCAGTACCTCATCATTATTTACGCGATATACCCATCTAATCTTTATCATTCTTCTACAGCACGACATTTCGAAAGCTTCTATTCTCTTCTTGTCCAAACTTTTTATCGTCCATGTTTCACTTCCATACATGGCTACACTCCATACAAATAGTTTCAGAAATGACTTTCTGACACTTAAATATACTCGATGTTAACAAATTTCTCTTCTTCAGAAACACTTTCCTTGCCATAGCCAGTCTTCATTTTACATCCTCTCTACTTCGACCATCATCAGTTGCATACTCCCAAATAGCAAAACTCATCTACTGCTTTAAGCGTCTCATTTCCTAATCTAATTCCCTCAACATCACCTGATTTAATTCGACTACATTCCATTATCCTCGTTTTGCTTTTGTTGATGTTCAGCTTAAAAACCTGAGCAGGCGACCATGTAAAATCACAATTTTGCGAATGAAACTTCTGATAAAGTGGCAACCCATGTCCTTCATAACGGCAAAATAAAAGGAAGGACGCCCAAAGAATCTCTTCAGCGCGACCCAGCAACAGAGCATTATTTCCTTAGGGATCTCTCCACCATGGCTGAAAGATAAAGAACTTCGGCTGTAAAACGATGGAGTGGTTACTAAGCTCAATGAACACATGTGTCGCCTAGCCACACATACCCAGAATGTGGTGGAAGTCTCCAGTCATTGCAATACTTGAGTCTTTGAAGGAACCACAAGACCCAAAAAATTTTCGACCTATCTCCCTTTTATGCCACACCTTCAAGATATTAGAACGAATGAGTGCCACCATCGAAGTGAAGTTTATTCCATAACAAGCAGGCTTTCGTGCTCGATAATCACGCTGTAGTCAGATCATGAATCTAACCCAGCACATCGAGGGCGGTTTTGAGTGTGGTGATATTACTGGAGTCGCTTTTGTTGGTCTAACAGCTGCATACTCTGTAAATTGTAGGAAACAAACAAATGCTTGTTCAAGCACTGTACAATATCTACACAAATTATCAGCCAATACCAGCATGTACTATGCTCTTCATCTATGTCGATGAGACAGCAGTTGCTGTTCAGGGGCGAACCTTTAAAGAAGTACAGGGAACACTGTCTCTAGCAATGAGTGAACTCTCCACGTACTATGACGCCAACCACCTGAAGCCAAATCCCAGTAAGAGTCAAGTGAGCACCTTCCACTCACGAAACAGGGAAGCGCAGCAAAAGCTGGACGTCACATGGCAAGGAGAGCAACTGAAACATTGCCCAACACCACCAGTCTACCTAGGTGTCACACTGGACAGGACTCTAATGTGCAGGCAGCAATGTCTAAACGTGAAACAGAAAGTCATTGTTCGCAATAGGATACTTAAGAAGCTGATTGGCAGGAGCTGGAAAGCTAGTCCGTACCTCCTAAGGACTTCTGCACTTGTTCTTTGTGTATCAGCCGCTGAGTATGCTGCTCTCGTGTGGAACGCGTCAGCTAATGCTAAGCAAGTCGGTATTGCTGTCAACGATACTGCAAGGATTATCTCAGGATACTTGAAGCCAACACCAGTGCAGAAATTGCTGGAATAGCCCCACCCAATATCGGAAGGGCCACTGCTGCAGACAATGAGAGAACAAAGGAAGAGGATGACCGCCGACATTCTCAGTATGATCATCAGGCAGCCAGATCCCGCCTTAAATACCGCAAGAGTTTCCTTGCTAGGACTGCGCCACTGGAGGGAGTACCAGAGGCAATTCGTCTTTCAACATGGAAGAGCTCACTGCCCGTAGACGTCTCACCAAAAGAAGAACTAGCTCCTGGCGGTCCCTCGACCACCTAAGAGTGGGGTCCCCCATATGCAAGATGAACCTGAAGAAATTGGGAATCCTTCCCATGAGCACTGACACTTTTTGCGACTGCGGGGCTGAAGAAGATCCAAGCCTCCTACTTGTTTGCTCCCTCCTGGACTGCCCGTGAACAATACAAGACGTTTACGAAGGAAATGACAAAGCTATCGCAGCTGCTATCTTGCTGTCTCTGATAGAATTACAATGTCATCGGCAAATCACGAAGTTTTTATTTCTTCTGCGCTGATTTTAATTCCTACTCCAAATTTTTCTTTTGTTTCCTTTACTGTTTGCTCAATATACAGAATGAATGACATCGGAAATAGGCTACAACCCTGCCTCACTTCCTTCCCAACCATTGCTTCCCTTTCATGCCCCTCGACTCGTTTAACTGCTGGTTGGTTTCTGCACAAATTGTAAATACTCTTTCGCTCCGACAATCGTCAGGCGCGTTTTCTCTGGTGTTTCGGCAGATCTTTACAGTTTAATTTTTCATTGTGTATGTAGCTGCAATCAGACCAAACAAATACTGCTCACCTCCTTTTTCATGTGACCCACTGTGTCAAAGGAAAGTGTCAGTTTGTTTCCCGTTACAAACAGAATGATGTTTAAAGCTCAGTTTTATGCTCTTATTTGCCAAAGCGGTCCAGTACTAGTCTGTTGCAACGTGCATTAACAGGAGCAATAAAACAGGAAGATTAATCATTACTCCAGCAGCGGCTCTCAAGCTGGCCATCTCCGTGCTGGCTGCTACGACCATGCAAGACCGCTACTCAGTCACTGCTGCTGTATTGGTTATTTCCTGTTAATACTTATCGATAAAACGAATATCTTAGTGTATTTTGCGACCACTTTATGCCACGACCACGTGAAAGTCTGCTTTAATAACCACCTTGTTTGTAGCGGAAAACAAATCGGTGCTTTATGTAGACACTGGGCGTCATTTGAAACATGATTTGTGATGTATATATGGTTCTCGGGCTAGACGTCTGATGTCATAGTGAAAACTCCACAATATTTCGTCAGCGCAAATGGCCGACATCTTCAGGTGCGACGAACACACTGCTAAGGTAGCTTTTTTTTCTTTATTGTTATTTTAAACCTGTTTACAGGCAGGCGTGCAGCAGCATACTACGCCGCTCTTTGGCCGCAGGGAAACACATAATATACAAATGGAGACAATTAGAGAAAAAAATACGGTGGACATATAAACGCAGACAAACACTTCTTAAAATACATGGAGCCGTTCACAGGCGAAGAGTCCAAGATAAAATTTGTTCAGACACTTGGACACATACATAGACGAATAACACTGAACCACTTAAGCACAAAACAACGGCACACACATAAACACGAGTCGTTGATCTCCGGCGCGTGAATGTTCAATAACCGTGTACGAGCCCGGAGACCTGCCAAGAGAGGAGGAGGGGGAATGGGAGAGGGAGAGGGGCGAGCAGATGCCATGGGCAGGGGAGATAGGGGGAAGGGAGGAAGGGGGAGAGGAAGCCCAGGGGAAGAGGGGTGGAGGAAGGGGGCGTGGGAAAAGGAAAGAGAAGGGAGGGAGGGTGCCTAAAGGAAAGGACACAGGAACGGGGGGGATCAAAGTTGATATGAGGGGTAGATGGAGCGGAGGAGGACATCACCAGGGACGGGGAGCTGGCGGAAGCCACCTTGGGGGAGGGTAAGGAGGGTGGAGAGCTGGAGACCTGGTGGGACATAGGAATACAGGCGCGGCAGCGGGTGGGGGTGGGAGAGAATGGGCGAGTCAAGCAGGTGAGGAGGGTTGAGTTTGCGGGGGGTGTACAGGATCCATATCCTTTCAAGGAAAAAGAGGAAATGGGGGAATGGAATGAGAATGTACAGGATCCATGTGGGGGAGGGGAGACGGATGCAATAGGCGGGGTGGAGAGCATGGTGTTCAAGGATTTGAAGGGATTTATAAAAGGTAGGCGGGGGGCAGAGATCCAGGCCAAATGGGCGTAACAAAGGATAGGGCGGATGAGGGATTTATAGGTGTGGAGGATGGTGGAGGGGTCCAGACCCCACGTACGGCCGGAAAGGAGCTTGAGGAGACGGAGTCGTGAGCGTGCCTTGGCTTGGATTGTCCAGAGATGGGGGGGGGGGGGGGGGTCCAGGAGAGGCGACGGTCGAGGGTGACGCCAAGGTAGTTGAGTGTGGGGGTGAGGGCGATAGGACGGCCATAGACAGAGAGATAGAAATAAAGGAGGCGGAAGGAAGAGGTGGTTTTGCTTACATTGATCGCCTGGGTCTTGGAGGGATTAACCTTGAGCAACCACTGGTTGCACCAAGCGGTGATTGGAGAAGGTGTTGGGAGCGCTGCAGGGTGGGGGCAAGGGTAAGGAAGGAGGTGTCATCGGCAAATTGGAGAAGGTGGATGGGGGGTGACGGCGGCGGCATGTCCACCGTACAAGAGGTACAGAAGGGGGGAGAGGATGGAGCCTTGGGGCACACTGGCCGAGGGAAAAATGGTGTAAGAATCCGTGTTAGGGATTGTGACGTATGAAGGACGGTGGGAGAGAAAGTGTAAGGTGTCAGGCAAATCCAACACCTTCCATGAAAACCCTGACATGATAAGCAAATCCAGTAGTATGTCACATAGCTCCGAATAAATCGTGACATTAAATGAACCAAAGTAATACGAGTAACCAGTGAGCAAATGGAATACCACAGACTGACACAAGAATGCCTAAATGCATGTCATACCTTCCCACCGTGAGACAGGTGCAGTTCCGAGGGGAGAAACGAGAACAGAAGCCGAGAGCAGAACCGTGTTAAGCTGAAGGCCCTATAACAAGGGACGGACACCACGTCGCCAGCTAACCGCTAGGACCACCCCAGCCGCAAGTTTTAGCGTGACACTTTTTCGCGTCTCTGTTATGTAACGACCACCCCCCAGCCCATGTTAAAATATAGAGTCTTCCAGAAGAACAGTATTGATCTTACGATAACACAAAAAGGGCCACACAACTCCCAAACTTTAGTGTGAGACTTTTTCACGTCTCTGTTACATTGCGAACTTTAAAAACATTGCCCCACCACGAAAAGTATAACGTTTCTCACTGGATAGACAGAATTTTTGTAGGCAGAGCTTAAGGTTAACAATGAGACCATGATTGGTCAGATGAAAACACAGATAGTTAGTTTTTTTTTTAGTTAAGGAGAGAGTTGCTTGCGAGACGGTGAGGTGAGCGGAGCTGTGCAGCCCGCCGCCCTCTGACGAGCACCGACAAGGTAATGAATGCACACAATGCCACATAACAGCGCATAAAACTTCACTCAGATCTGCAGAAGCCTCACCTGTTACACCCCCTTTTTGCGTAATAGTAGTGTCGATCGTCAACTAAAGCTCATGGTGTTCACATTTGCAACTTGAAGTAAAAATCTGAAACACTATGATTTTTCTGTTATATAACTATTGAGAAGTCACATCAGCCACTGTAATTTACAAGTTAGATAAGTAATTAAAGATAATTGATGGTCACTGTAGACCATTCTGATAGTTTTCTCTTTTGTGAAACTTAATGTAAACCTAGACTAAAGATGTGATATGGCATAGGTCATTCTTCGATCCATAATAGAACTTGGAAACCCATTCAGGGAATATTCGTTCACTTTTTTGTTGAACGCAGTTGGTTTTTACCATCCTGTATTAAAACATTTCCTTTTATCAATACTGCAATTTATAAACGATGTTTTGTGAGTAGAATAAAATTTCCAGTGGTAAACTTAACAGCTTTTTCGACGTTATTTTACCATCTAATTAAAAATAGGAAAGCCTTGGGCCCCTTCCACTAAATTTAGTTAGTATTAAGATTCTTTTAAAGGGAGTGCATTGGAGCTGACACTGCAATCATTAAGTATTTGGTTATATCATCGCTACTCTCACTGAACTCTTCTGAACTCTACATGTCATGTGTGGTCTGGCGTCTCCTTACCAACAATAGGTCCCAGGTTCAAACTAGTCAATTCCCTAAAAAACACACTCAGAGCGTCGTTGTGTGAAAGTGGTAGGGAGACATGATATAGAACAAACAGACAGCATGCAGACTTGGACATTTGGAGCTTGTAGAGGAGACCGGAATGCCATACTCGGTCATAAGCTCGTTCGAGGTTCAGGGAGAGGAAGATTGTGGAGCTACGGGAATTAAGCTGTTCAGAAAGGAGACGAGTGAGGTGAAGGAGAAGATCGTTGGGAGAGAAGGACGGCTGAAAGCCACACTGGGTAACGGGAAGAAGGCGGTGCTGGCGGAGATGCTGGTGGATGCGTCGAGTGAGGATAGATTCCAGGTCCTTGCTGAAGAACAAGGTAAAGCTGATGGGACAGTAGGAGGAGACGGCGCACGGCGGTTTGCCAGGTTTAAGGAACATCAGGATATGGGAGGTTTACCACAGGTCGGGGTAGTAACTGGTGGACAGGACTACATTGTAGAGCCTGGCCAGGGTGGAGAGGAAAGAGACAGGAGCTTCACGAAGGTGACGGTAGGTGACACGATCGTGACCACGAGCAGTGTTGCGTTTTGTGCGGAGTGTAGCAATGAGATCCTGTGTAGTGATAGGGGCATTGAGTTCCGTGTGTGCAATGTTGTCCAAGTACTGGAAACCAGGTGCAAGGGGAGGGACAGAGGTGTCAGTTCGATTGTGGACATCCGGGAAGAGGGAGAAATCGAACTGGGGATCATCGGGGATGGAGAACACATCAGAGAGGTAGGAGGCAAAGTGATTGGCCTTACTAAGGGTGTCAGGGAAGGTGTTATCATCATGGAGAACAGGATAGTAGTGGGAGGGTTTAGTTCCGGTAAGGCGACGGAAGGCTGACCAGAACGTGGACGAGTTGATAGGTAGGGTAACATGGAAATGGGTGCATGTCTGTCGCCAGTCCCTGCGTTTCTTAGCTGTGAGCAAATTGCAAATGTGTCGGTGGAGTTGCCAGTGGTGTCGTAGTGTGACCGGGTCACACGTGCAGAGGAAGGCATGGTAGAGACGGCGGGATTCACGAAGGAGGATGGCCTGTGGGGGTAAGTTAGGATGGTGGGGATGGATGGCGATAGTAGGGACATGGGCCTCCATGGCCTCAGACAAGGTCTGCTGGAGAAACGAGGTGGCATGGGTTACATCGTCAGGGTGGTGGTAGGTGAAGGGGTGACTATCGAACTGGGTGGAGAGGGTATCCCGGTAGGCATTCCAGTTGGTACAGGAATAGTCATGGACGTACTTTGGGAGAGGGTCATTACAAGGGTCGGGGCGGGGGTGACGACCATCTAAAACGGTGAGGAGGACAGGGAGATGGTCGCTACCAATAGGCTCCAGGACATCCATCGTTATGCAGCCAGGTAGGTTGGGGGAGGAAAGGACAACATCAGGAGTGGAGTTGGATTCGGGACAGGTGTGCTGGGGGATGGGGATGAGGTCGCCTTGAAGGGAGGAGAGGAACCGATGCCACCGCCATAACTGGCGGCGGAACGACTATGGATGTTGATGTGGTGTCACCGCCAGACAGCACACTTGCTAGGTGGTAGCCTTTAAATTGGCTGCAGTCCAGTAGTATACGTTGGACCCGCGTGTCGCCACTGTCAGTGGTTGCAGACCAAGAGCCGCCACATGGCACGTCTAGAGAGACTTCCTAGCACTCGCCCAGTTGTACAGCCGACTTTGCTAGCAATGGTTCACTGACAAAATACGCTCTCATTTGCCGAGACAATAGTTAGCATAGCCTTCAGCTACATTTTTTGCTACGACCTAGCAAGGCGCCATTATCAGTTTCTATTGATATAATGAATCATGTACTGTCAAGACTGACGGCCGTCATTAATGGATTAAAGTTAAGTATTCCACCAGCTATGTGTTGGCTCTCCTGCCAACCACAACAGTTGAGATCAGCGGCGATCACGTAGGAGGCGAAGGTACGGTCAATGTGGGAGAGGAAGTCGAAGGGAATAGGGGCGTTAGGGCGGACATAGATGGTGGCGCAGGTGACAGTAAGGCCGGGGAAGAAGTCACTAAGGATCAGGTGTTCAGTGGGGTTGGGAAGGAGAGGTTGGAACCGAACGGGGATCTGCTGATGGTGACCAATGGCAACTCCACCACGCGCAGTCAGGAGGGGATTATCGGAGTGGTGTAGGAGGTAGGGCGAAGTGTGGACAGCGTGGTGGGGTTGGAGGAAGGTTTCATTGAGGAGGAAGGCATCCACACAGTGGGTGGCAAGGGTGTGCAGGAAGAGGTTTTTGTTGGTCGGAAGGGAGTGGATGTTGTTGAAAAGGATACGGTGCTGTTGTGCCATGACAGGGATTTAGACAAGGGTGTCAAGACGGGTGAAGGTGAAATGGGCATCATTGTTGGAGTAGGTGGCATACATTTTTAGTTGGAAAAAGGAACGGGCAGCGAGGGATATCTGTTGGAGGGTGTGGGGGTGCTAAAAAGGATGAACATTCTGAAGGACAATGGTGAGGAATCTGATGATGTCCTCAGCAGTAGGGGGTGGGCAAAGGGAATTGCCGGGAAGGGTGGGGGCGTCCAGAGGGTGGACAGGAATGGTAGGTTCAGGAGTGGTAGAAGGGGGTTGGGCCTTACATTTCTGGGAGTAAGTAGGAGAGGGAGGTTACAGGTATTACTGGAGGGTGGGGGGACTGGAGATTGGGACACTGCCGTAAAAAGTGGGCTTGCCTAAAGTGTGGGCAGGTGGGGGCCTCGTGGCACTCAGATGTCGGGTGTGCATTATACCGCAAGCATGTTTGGCAGCAGAGGGATTGAGGAGGGGAACGGGAAGGGTCAACTTGGTAGCATTAGTGAAAGAGAAGGGCACCCTCCTTCAGGAGACGGTCGATGGAGGGGGCTTGTTCAGAAAAGACCCACATAAGGCGAGTTGGGCCGGCTGAGTTACGGATGTAGCGAACCGCATGCACCTCCAGATGGGGATGTGCCTTGAGCTCTGCCAACAGCTCCTCCTCCGTGATCGCCGGACTAAGCCGAGTGGTCATGGCGGTGAGGGTCGGCGGGCGACGCGGGGGTTGTGGTTGGTGGGAGGGAGGTGGGAAAGGAGCAGGGGTGAGGGAGGCATTAGGGCCAAAGTGGGTGACAGGGATGCAGGAAAGGAGATCTGCGTGGAGGGTAGGGCTGGGGGAGGATATGAGCAGCGAATCACGGCGAGGAGTGAGGAGGGAGATGGGGGCACCAGGAAGATTCTGGCGAAGGAAGAGGGTGCGGTTCTGGGCCTCAAGAAGGGAGGGATCAGGACAGGAGAGGAGGTAGCGGTAGGAGGAGGGGTGGAGGAGGAGGAGGAGGGGTCAGGGACAGGTGGGGAGACATCCATGGCATCATGGGCTGGGGAAGGGGGACGAGGCGGAGCCTTTTTGGGAGTAGAGGAGGCAGGGGTGCCACTGGGGCTCTTGATGGCGGCGGAAGTGTGGGGGATGGGCCGTAGCCCTCTCGGCGACCACCCTAGTGGGGGCCGCAGATACGGAAGGAGCAGAGGGAGGGAGTGGAGGGAAGGGATCAGAGGAGGCGCAGAAGGAAGGAGCTGGGGATGGGGCAACAAATAGTGAGGGAGATTGAGAAGTAGGGGGATGGACTGAGGGGGGAGTGATGCGGCACACCACATGATAGTGTTAGCGGCGACAAAGGGGGATGTGTATATGATGGCAGTGGTGGTGGCAGTAGTGGTGGTGATAGGGGTCGACATTATGAGAAGGGGAAAAGCACAGGACAGCACAAAGAAGCAAACGAGGGATGGACAAGGTGATGAGAAAAACATAGTAAAAGGGACGGAGAAATTATGAAGGAGATTGGGGTCGAAGCCCCACTCTGCTGCTGCTGCTGGCGGGGGAGGCGAACTGGCTGGCCGGCCTGTGGGAATGCTGCTGCTGCTGCTGATGCTGGACGCTGCTGGCTGCAGGACGCTGGACGCTGGCTGGCTGCTGGACGCTGGCTGGGACCGCTGCTGGACACTGGCTGCCTCCAGGAAACGCTGCTGGCTGCTGGCTGGGACCGCTGCTGGACGCTGGCTGATGGCAGGAACCGCTGCTGGATGCTAGCAGGAACCGGTGCTGGCTGCTGGCTGCAACCGGTGCTGGCTGCTGGCTGCTGGCAGGAACCGCTGCTGGATGCTGGCTGCAGCCTGCTGGCTGCTGGCTGGGACCGCTGCTGGATGCTAGCAGGAACCGCTGCTGGCTGCTGGCTGCTGGCTGCAACCGCTGCTGGCTGCTGGCTGCTAGCAGGAACTGCTGCTGGCTGCTGGCTGGGACCGCTGCTGGCTGTTGGCTGGACCGCTGCAGGGTGGCTGGCACCTGCAATATACCTAAAACTTCAATTAGAACCGAAAGGCCAATCGAAGGGTAGTATCCTTCTGGACTACCGCCGGAGATGCTAAGGTAGGACCAGGGCCCCCTATTTATGCGTTTTAGGCAGGAAGTGCGCATGTGTGGAGGCGCCAAATTTGATAGCCAATAGCGACGATATCAACTGATAGCTGGAAGGACAGTAACGCCACCTACAGGATCAAGAACCAAATACTTTGGCGCACGCACGGAGGCTGCCGCCGCTGCTCTGCGCTGCCATCAGCCACCCCAGCGACCTCTGTTGGAAGCCACAAGCAAAAATGCACGTCCACGTAGGCGCCTTGGTTATCCTCCCATTGTCAACAGAATATTTATGTTTGTCGAATCGTCGTACGCCTTATGACCAATAGTATTCCTCTCTGCTCGAAGCAACTTAAATATGGCCAGTGCTGGATCCCAAGCTGTACGAAGCGGAAAGCCCGTGTCTCTGTTTACAAGATTTGTCAAGCAACGTATTTCCACTGCTTCCTTAATAATGCTGTCCCAGTACAAACTCGTCGATGCGAGAATTTTTGTATGTTGATAATTCATAGAATGGTCTGTACTGAGACAATGCTCGGCCACTGCAGACTTTTCTGGTTGCTGCAGACGAGTGTAGCGTTGGTGTTCAGTGCATCTCTCTTCTACAGTGCAACATGTTTGTCCGATGTACGACATGCCGCAGCTACAAGGAATCTTGTAAACACCGGGACTTCTTAGGCCAAGGCTGTCCTTAGATGAGCCCAACAGAGCTCTGAGTTTTGCTGGCAGACGAAAAACACATTTAACTTTATGCCTCTTCCTATTTTTGAAGAGACACCGCCGATGTATGGCAAGATGACCATTCCCCTATGTTCTTCACCTTCTTCCACTTCCTCACATTGGGTAACCCGCTTCAGTTGTAAGGCACAGCGAATCTCCCATTCGGAGTATCCATTTTGTTGGAAAATAGTAAGCTGGTGGAGTAGCTCATTGGATAAGCTGTCTGAGTCTGATATGGCTTGTGCTCTGTGGACCAACGTCCTCAGTATGCCACTTTGTTGCGAAGGGTGGTGACAGCTGGTGGCCTGTAAGTATAAGTCCGTGTGCGTTGGTTTACGGTACACTGTGTGACCTAATGTGCCATCTTCTTTTCTCTGTACCAACACGTCTAGGAATGGAAGTTCGCCGTTTTTTTCCATCTCCATAGTGAACTTGATGTTGGGATGAAGCCTAAAGATGTCGGCCAGTTGCGCTGACGAAATATTGTGGAGTTTTCACTATGACATCCGACATCTCGCCCGAGAACCGTATATACAACATGTCCGTCAGGAAAGCCTCAAGCAACACATGATTTGAGATGATTATATATCTGTTTGAAGCATGAATTACTTCATCCTTATGTCAACAATTAGACATATAGCATCCTGAAAGGTATCAGATGAAATATTGATATAGTCATGAGCCAGAACTGCCATTACTCCACTACTACTAGTTACATAAGAGCATGACCTGCACTGACCAACTTATTACTCATGGCAGTCCGCTCAAAATACATTGAGTTTAACATTGAGATGTTATCAGCTCTACACAGCAGCTGCACTGCACTACTGCAAGTACATTATGCCACCATGGATACCACACATTGATCTTGTCAAAAGCTGAGAGGCTTAGTATTCTGTATTATGGTACATATTAAGTCCTCATAAAAAGCAAGAGTCAAAACTATAAAATCATAAAGACTCTCTGTATGCCACCCTTATATGTATGTTTGAAGCCAAATCCATCTATACATTGTCAAAACAAAATTTATAATATCTGCAGAAACAGTGCAGAAAATGCGCCTGATGACTCTTAGCAGAAAGATTCGGCATATTTGTACACAGAGTGATATATTCTCAGGTGACAGTGGATTAAATGGGTGACAGATGAAAAGACTGTGCTGAAATATAAAGGCAAATAAACGGATTCCAGTAGACCAAAGGAGTTCAGGCTATGTGAAGTTGTTTCACTGAATCAGTTACCTGTGAAAACTATATAGGATGTCCCAAAATGGTTAGAAAAGCTCCTAGGGGTTACAGAAAGCGTCTTGAGGAATAAATCTAGGATAGTATCCCGCGTCTGGAAGCGTCATTCAGCGACTCAACAGAGCATCAAAGTTGTAATCGCCAGTGCCTACCACTAGCTCAATCCTTCGGCAGCAAATGTGACTTCGTACTCTGACGGACTGTAGACGGAAAGTCTCTCAATGTTGTTTGTTATTCAGTAGTGATTCGCAACCACATTTATTTTCCTCATGGAACCCTCTATAATTTCCAATGCGTTACGGTATACAGGAGAAAGATAAACTAATGGTGGCGACCTGTGTCTGAAACAGTCATCCACTCAGGCAACACAGCACCGCATTCATGGGAGACAAGGCCCGCATACGCAGCAGCTGCCTCCACTTCTCCATTGGCGATGGTGGCAATCACTCGCGATCGCTGAATAACGAACAACATTGTGAGACGCTCCGTCTGTGGTCGGCCAATGTATGTGACTTTTGCTGCCGAAGGAGTGGCCTAGTGCCAGGTGCTGGCACCTATGACTTCTACACCCTGCAGCGTCGTTGGATGACGTGCCCAGATACGGTTTCCTATCCTTCATTTGTTCCTCATCACCCTCTACAGCCCCTTGAAGACTGTCGCAACATTTCTGAGACACCTTGTATAGCCAAACTGATTGGCGATAACACGCCACCCCCTTTCCTGGAAACGTCGATATGTAGGACACTCAGAGAAGCGTCATGCTGCATAACTACTCGTAACAATAATTGATATAGAATAATAATCCTAGCATTAAATCCATTGAATAATAAAGCTAATGATGTAAATGATGCGCAGTGCTGTAAAGAAAAGTGGACATAGCAAGTAGTGACGATGAACGCCTTTTCACTCATTTATGAAATTTACAGGGATCCTGATACAGGTAACAATGACAATCGTTGGATCCGAAAACTATAGGAAAACGTATCAGAAATGGCTGTAACAGACGGTATGATACAAAATGAAATTATGTTTGAAATACTAACAAATTTTTAAGGGTGTCCAGCAAAAGAAAAAGACTTGGAAACGACCACTAGACCGAGGAAAGTAGAAGAAAAAACGAAAGGATCAAGCTCTATTGGAAAACGAGGAAATAAGGGGAAAAGAGCGATTTCCATTAAAATTCTGCGGAGATTAAAATAGAGCTGAGGGAATACTGCGAAGAGAGATAGAGAGACAGAGAAAACTTATGACATCCCCAGTTTGATCCTACCTGTGGGGCGTGAGTCCACACGCGCGCATGCGTATGGGGTTCGTTATTGGTAAGAATTTGCCATTCCAATAGAGATACTGTGCAGCTATCAGACAGTCCACTACTGTATTTTTAGATAGTTCAAAAAATGGCTCAAATAGGTCTGAACACTATGGGACTAAACATCTGAGGTGATCAGTCCCATAGAACTTAGAACTATTTAAACCTAACTAACCTAACCACATCACACACATCCACCGTAACGGTCGCGCGGTTCCAGACTGAAGCGCCTAGAACCGCTCGGCCACAACGGCTGGCTTTTACATAGTGTAGTTTCCTGTTAACAGAGAAGAACCATAGAGGACAGCTAGAAGAACTCGCTCGGAAATTATTTTCGTTCGACAAAATTGAGGAACTGGTGGACAAACAGAGGCGACAGTAATGAGATACAATTTCAATAGCAGTCTGGCTGAACAAAAATTGCAGATGACAGATTCTAGTAAAGTACAACCACACTAATCAAGACAGACAGAGACGTAAATAACAAAACAAAAATTAATGTGGAACTAAGTAATGAAAGATCCACTGATTAGTACGTAATAAGACTGATAGGTGTCTTGGTCAAAATAAAAATTAAAAAAACTATAAACTTTGTGTTGCTAGATGCAGTGACGTTAAAATAATATGTTTAGGAACAATGCAATAGTCGCGTGGGATTAGCCGAGCGGTCTAAGGCGCTGAAGTCATGGACTGTGCGGCTGGTCCCTGCGGAGGTTAGAGTCCTCCCTCGGGCATGGGTGTGTGTGTGTTTGTTGGGTCAAGTAGTGTGTAAGCTTAGGGACTTATGACCTTAGCAGTTAAGTCCCATAATATTTCACACAAATTTCTGAACAATGAAATTTATTATATCACACGCTTCTGTTTTATATATTCAAACGAACGCTGGTATCCAATGGAACATAAATAGTCTTATGAACATTCGCCAAGACTTGTGATGAATGTCACTAGAACGGACACCCAGATAATTTCTTTTCGTTAACTTGGAGGTTGAACGTCCTATCTGTCGGTCAACACAGACTCTTTCTGTTGCTACACGTGTCAGACTGTTGACTCTGCAGTTTTAAACCTACAGTTTTCCGCCGCAATGGATTCGTCAGACTTGGTCTGGCGGTGGTCTGATAGCTCGGTGTCTATGTTGTTGTGCAATAACGTGTAAATCACAAGAACAGTTTGCATGTTTGTGAGCATTGACAGACAGCAACGACTCTAGTCTGGGAGATTTGTGAGAGATTTCAATGCTCGATAAACAAGTGTTAGCATCGGATTTTCTGGTGTACCTAGTAGGGGCACCGTCGGTTTTCACTGAGTGGATTCAGGCGTTGTGCAATACCATAAGCGACCTTGGGGAGATAATAGAAATAACTACTTTATAATCAAGATTGAAACATAGAGCGTCATTTCCGTATCGTTATTCTGAATTTTATGGATTTGTCGGCCTAGTTATAAGTTTTCTTAAACAAACGCCATGACTGCTGCTGTAGCGTGTACGACAATAAAGCGGCCTCCTTCAGCCACCAGAAACTTCAGACAACCAAGCCCATGGCTAACTTTCTGTTACTCTGATCTTGCATGACTATGGTTTACGCTTCACCTAAGTGAATGACCTATTATTCCGGACCTTTTGTATTCTTCTTTGCTGCCGAAATATCACTTTTCTCGGTGATTAATTTCCTCGGATCGGTAATTTTAAGAGATCTGATTCCCTAGTGTTGTAATATTCGTAACATTCATCTAGATCTATATCTACATGGTTACTCTTCATTGCACACTTAAGAGCCTGGCAGAGGGTTCATCGAACCATTTTCATACTTTTCTACCATTCCACTCTCGATTGGCGCGTGGGAAAAAGGTACACCTAAATCTTTCCGTTCGAGCTCTGATTTTTCTTTTTTTTATTATGATGATCATTTCTCTCTACGTAGGTGGGTGTCAAAAAAATATTTTCGCATTCGGAAGAGAAAGTTGGTGCTTGAAATTTCGTACATAGATCTCGCCGCAAAGAAAACCGCCTTTGTTTCAGTGACTGCCACCCCAACTCGCGTATCATATCAGTGACACTCTCACCCCTATTGTGTGATAACACGAGACGAGCTGCCCTTCTTCGCACTTTTTCGGTGTCCTCCGTCAATCCTACCTAGTTAGGATCCCATACCGCGCAGCAGTATTCCAGCAGAGGACGGACAAGTATAATGTAGGCTCTCTCTTTAGTGGGTTTGTCGCATCTTCTAAGTGTTCTGCCAACAAAGCGCAGTCTTTGTTTCGTTTTGCCCTCAATATAATCTATGTGGTCTTTCCAATTTAAGTTGCTCGTAATTGTAATGCTTAGGTATTTAGTCGAATTGACAGCCCTTATATTTGCGCGATTTATCGTATACCCCAAATTTATCGTATTCCATTTAGTACCCATGTTGATGACCTTTAAACTTTTCTTTCTTTAGTCCTAATTGCCACTTTTAGCACCATACAGAAATTCTGTCTAGATCATTTTGTAAGTCGAACTGATCGTCTGATGATTTTACTATACGGTAAATTACAGCGTTATCTGTAAACAATCCAAGGGGGCTGCTCAGATTGTCACCAAGATCATTTATATAAATTAGGAACAGCAGAGGGCCTGTGACACTGCCTTGTGGAACGCCAGATATCACTTCTGTTCTACTCGATGATTTACCCTCAATCACTACGAACTGTGACCTCTCTGAGAGGGAGTCACGAATCCAGTCAGACAACTGAGACGATACTCCGTACGCACGGAATCTACACATTCCAGCTACTTCTCTGCACAGTCGCCGCTCAGACTTAGACATTTGTCGTAGCGTTGTACCAACTTTTCAATTCCCTCATTATAGAAGACAGCCGCCAGGGCTTTTCGACAATTTTTTACTCTGGATTTCAGATCGCTGTCTTTGTCAAAATATTGTCTTCATAGCCAGCGGTTCATTTGAGAAGAGATGATCTCAGGGGTAGCCAATTACGGGCTGTACTGTGGGTGATCAAACACTTCCCATCGAAAACGCTGCAGGAGCATCTTCACTGCTCCTGCAGAGTGTGGCCGAGAATTGTCGTGTAGAACGAACCGCATGACAGTTATCTTTCGCCAGGCCCCATACTTGGAGGGAGATGCTAATTTTTAGCCATCTTTACGTTTTTACTGTGAGCTCTGAACTGAAAAGAGGGACATGATACGATAAACGGGAGTACTAGACACAGCGCCCAACGCATCCGTGTAAAGCTTCATCAGATTTTAACTATATTTTTCATTTCGCGACCGATCGTTCCTTACTTTCCAAATAACGCTTGTAATTTCCTGGAGCGAATTGCGGCAGCTCGTAATATCGGAGAGTCACCCGGTAGCCGTCGCGAGAACAACGTGGGTTTTTGCAAAAAAGACAGCGACTTAATGAGTGAGAATTTGCTAGCTGGGCAGAGGTCTGATATTTGAAAGTGGAGATAGCACGTAGCTGTAGGTAGTATTTGATAACAACGAGGCACACTTAGCGAGTTCTTATGGAAGACACTTCTGGATAACACTTATTACAGTGGAAACTTCTCCCTTCTTACTTTAGATTTTTATTTAGTTTTGTTTATGGAAACTGTAACCGGTTGCAGGCGGTGTAAGGACTGTTAGTGGTGTTCGTATTCAAAACCAGTGTCCATATCTGAGAGTCTATTGAAAATAGTTGGATTGCTACAGATATTGATTAGTCGTATAGAAGAACTTAGTACACTGGTGTGCTTAACTTAAGGGCACGTGTAACATGTGCGTGATGTGCCACTACCAAGTAACACAGCTCGATGAAACCTGGACCGTACATAGAACGAACTGCTGCAGTACAGTACACAAGATAGCTGAAAGAAGTAAACAATGAGACGAACAAAAATGACGTTATTATTTAGAGGCAATAATTGCACTGAAGGAACCGCGATTTATGATAGTGTGTTCGATATTACAGAAGATTGGACTTTATTAACGCTATATTACTGTACCCTCATAAAATTTACGATTTCAGTAGGGTATAAACCAGGACATTCTGTAGTTAATTTTGTATGTAACGTACCATTGGAGATATAGAAGTTGTAATTAACTAATGCATAACCTATAAATCATGACTTCGCCGCCCGCGGTAGCGGGCGCGATCCGGGGCATCTCGTCGCGGTTCGAATCCTCCCTCGGTCATGGGTGTGTGTGTGTATCGTCCTTAGCGTAAGTTACTTTAAGTTAGATTGAGTAGTGCGTAAGCTTATGGACCGATGATCTCAGTAGTTTGGTCCCATAAGACCTGCCGGCCGCGGTGGTCTCGCGGTTCTAGGCGCGCAGTCCGGAACCGTGCGACTGCTGCGGTCGCAGGTTCGAATCCTGCCTCGGGCATGGATGTTTGTGATGTCCTTAGGTTAGTTAGGTTTAAGTAGTTCTAAGTTCTAGGGGACTAATGACCACAGCAGTTGAGTCCCATAGTGCTCAGAGCCATTTGAACCATTTTGAACCATAAGACCTCACCACAAATTTCAAATGACTTCCTTTGAATAAAATGTGGAGTAGAAAACTTTAGACTGGTTTAGTAGCAATGTAACATTTTCCACTTCATCGTTCTAAAGCTAACATGGTGTGTGGTAACCGCGGATGGTAATGGCTGCTCTGCTACGTGCCCCCATGCTGACCACAAAGTTGGTAATGAGTTCTTGTGATAGGGTGTCCCATTCTTCTACCAAATTGGCTGACAACGTCTGGTTCGTCGTTAGTGAATGCGGACGTACTGCAGTACGTCTCCTCAACGCTTGCACACTATTACTCAAATTGCTTGCATATGGAGTATCGTCTCAGTTGTGTGACTGAATTCGTGATTTCCTCTCAGAGAGGTCACAGTTCGTAGTGATAGACGGTAAATCATCGAGTAGAACAGAAGTGATATCTGGCGTTCCGGAAGGTAGTGTCATAGGCTCTCTGCTGTGACTGATTTACATAAATGATCTAGGTGATAATCTGAGCAGCCCTTTGCATACGACGCTGTAATTTACCGTCTATTAAAATCATCAGACGATCACTTTCAATTAAAAAATGATCTAGAGAGAATTTCTGTATGTTGCGAAAAGTGGCAATTGGCACTAAAGAAAGAAAAGTTCGAGGTCATCCACATGGGTACTAAAAGAAATCCGATAAATTTTGGGTATACGAAAATGGCACAAGTCTAAGGGCAGTCAATTTGACTAAATACTTAAGAATTACGATTACGAACAACTTAAATTTGAAAGACCACGTAGATAATATTGTGGAGAAGTCGAAACAAAGACTGCGCTTTGTTGGCAGAACACTTCGAAGATGCGTCAAACCCACCTAAGAGGCAGCCTACATTAAACTTGTCCGTCCTCTGCTGGAATATTGCTACGCGGTATGGGATCTTTACCAGGTAGTATTGACGGAGGACATGGAAAAAGTGCAAAGAAGGGCAGCTCGTTTCGTGTTATCGCGCAATAGGGGTGAGAGTGTCACTGACATGATACGCGAGTTGGGAAGGCAGTCACTGAAACAAAGGCCATTTTCTTTGAGGCGAAATATATTTACCAAATGTCAATCGCCAACTTTCTCTTCCGAATGCGAAAATATTTTGTTGACACCCATCATAACAAAATAAGAGAAATCAGAGGTCGAACGGAAATATTTAGGTGTTCCTTTTTCCCACGCGCTATTCGAGAGCGGAATGGTAGAGAAGTAGTATGAAAATAGTTCGATGAACCCTCTGCCAGGCACTTAATTGTGAATTGCAGAGTAACCATGTAGATGTAGATATAGATGTAGATGTAGATGTAGATGTAGATGTAGATGCTCTGTGGACTGAAGTCTGGGCAACGGGCAGGCCAGACCATTCGCCGAATATGCTGTCGTTCCAACAGCTCATACACATGCACTGTTTCATGCAGTGGCTCACTGTCACTCATAGAAATGAAGTCAGGGCCAAATTCATCCTGAATAGACGCATATGAGGAAAAAGTATAGTGTCACAATAACGCTGAGTGTGAGTGTATCGTGTTCAAAGATGTGGAGGTCAGTACTCCCATTTAATATTACGTCTCCCCACACCATAACACGTAGACCACCAAAACTATAATGTCCGACAATGTTCCTAGATGCATTACATGTTCCCACGTCCGGCATATGAGGGCAGGTCGAAAACAACTACGCAGACTGCATCAGCCCTCATCCGAGAAAAGCACTCGAGTGCACCACTCTTTGGTGCCGTCCTTGTGCTCCTGGCACCGTTGCAAATCTTTGAACATGGTACACTGATCGGTAAACGTTGTTGTGACACTGTACTCCTTGCACGTGTGCGTCTTTTCAGAGGTTCATTCTGTCTAGACTTCGTTTTTATGGATGACTATGCGCGATACCATCGAATAGCGCATGTAGAGGACCTGTTGGAACGAGAGGAATGGCGAGTAAACTGGCATGCCTGTTCGGCAGCATGTCCACATGCCACAAGGACCATACAGCAATTGTTAGCCGCACCGCTGCAGGAATCGAACGTCATACTACAAGAACAAACTTGTGGGCAACATGGGAGCATGACGCAGAGCATGCATTGCTGTTCCTAGTGATCACACACACTATTAATTACTACGTCCCGTCTTTTGTAATGGTCAGGCGACCTAAAGAACTCGGTGGCTTCGGTGTAATTATTGTTTCTAAATAAATTCGTCTCTTGCGTATTTCTTTAAGTTACCTTCTCTACAACCTTAGCAGTTCTTTCTATATGTGGTCCAAGTTTCCTCGAGCTACATTTCATGGCTCTGACACAACATGTGGTAGTTACGTTCGTGCTTAAGATTTGCACATCGATGTACCAGATGATCAAAAAGTCACTATAAATTTGAAAACTGAATAAATCAATGGAATAATGTTGATAGAGAGGTACAAATTGACACACATGCTTGAAATGACATGGGGTTTTATTAGAACCAAAAAATACAAAAGTTCAAAAAATGTCCTAGATATGGCGCTTCATCTGATCAGAGTAGCAACAATTAGCATAACAAAGTAAGACAAAGCAAAGATTATATTCTTTGCAGGAAATTCTCAATATGTCCACCATCATTCCTCAACAATAGCTGTAGTCGAGGAATAATGTTGTGAACAGCACTGTAAAGCATGCCCGGAGTTATGGTGAAGCATTGGCGTCGGATGTGGTCTTTCAGCATCCCTAGAGATACCGGTCGATCATGATACACTTGCGACTTCAGGTAACCCCAAAGCCAATAATCGAACGGACTGAGGTCTGGGGACCTGAGAGGCCAAGCATGACGAAAGTGGCGGTTGAGCAGACTATCATCACCAAACGACACACGCAAGAGATCTTTCACGCGTCTAGCAATATGGGGTGGAGCGCCATCCTGCATAAACATCGTACGCTCCAGAAGGTGTTTATCAGCCAGGCTGGGGATGATGCGATTCTGTAACATATCGGCATACCTCTCACCCGTCACGGTAGCAGTTACTGACGTTGTGCTGTACAGCGCTATCTTTTGGACATTTTGTGAACTTTCTAATAAAACACCATGTCATTCCAAGCATGTGTGTCAATTTTTACCTCTCTATCTACATTATTCCGTGGTTTATTAAGTTTTCAAATTTACACTGACTTTTTGATCACCCGGTACTTTAACCCTGTCTCGCGGTCGAAATCTAAACTGGCGACCCTTATTTAACATCATAGTATATGTGGAGCAGATTTCAGAAATAATTCTTTTGCTCCAAAAAAAAAAAAAACCCTCTGCAGAAATTCTGCGGAGTAATGCGTCGCTTGGTTCGTCTCACGCATCCCCACGGAACGCAGAGTGCGTGAAGTCGTGTGATTTCGCACGATGCGACAGAAGCTGCGAGACGACGACCGAGAAGGAACATTTCATGCTTTTCGATACTGCACTAATACATCTACACTATGACGTGTGTTCTTCTTCAGCACTCTAAAATTTCAAAGTCGAGCTGATGAGACGCTGAACCATCCAAATGTTTCAAATGGCTCTGAGCACTATGGGACCTAACATCTGAGGTAATCAGTCACCTAAAACTTAGAACTACTTAAACCTAACTAACCTAACAGCACACATATCCATGCCCGAGGCAGGGTTCGAACCTGCGACCGTAGCAGTCGCGCGGTTCCAAACTGAAGCGAAAGTACAGCTCGGCCACTACGGCCGGCTGAACCATCCACAGACGAGCTTATTTTCGTCGCCTTCCCAGTGTCTTACAACGCTGTGCCCAGTGGCCCTCTGGTAAAACGATACCAACATGTGCTGGTCGGGCCATTTCCGGTTGACGTCGAAGGCGACGCCAAAACCCACTGATTAGCCGGCGGTTTTAGCACCGACGGTGGCGGAGATCCGCCTTTTCCTTCGGCTTTGTTAGACCTGGGGCACGAACGCAAGGTCCCGGTGGAGACAGGGCAGCCCAAAGGCGGTGACTGGAGCGCCTGCCCGCCATCACGTAAGCCCGGGGCGCCACGCAGACGTGGGCTCCGGCGCTGAAGGAGGTCGCCAAGGACACACGCCGCCGCGCCGTCGGAGAAGGTTCCGCAACCTCCGGACGGGATGCTGGCACGAGAAGCGTGTCGCACAGTGCAGCAGATGTCGCAAGGTGAAGGGCTGGATATACATCTGCATCATACACTGAACAGCCAGAGAAACTGGTATAGGTGTGCGTATTCAAATACAGAGATATATAAAGAAGCAGAATACGGCGCTGCAGTCGGCAATGCCTATATAAGACAAATAAGTGTCTGGCGCAGTTGTTATATCGGTTACTGCTGCTACAATGGCAGGTTATCAAGATTTAAGTGAGTTTGAATGTGGTGTTGCTGCACGAGCGATGGGAGACAGTATCTCCGAGGTAGCGGGGATTTTCCCGCACGATCACTTCACGAGTGTACCGTGAATATCAGGAATCCGGAAAAGCATCCAATCTCCGACATCGCCGGGACCGAAAAAAGATCCTGACTGACTGAAGAAAATCGTTCAGCGAGACAGAAGTGCAACCCTTACGCGAAATGCCGCAGATGTCAGTGTTATACGACCAACAAGTGTCAGGGCGCGAACCATTCAACGAAACATTATCGATATGGGCTTTCGAAGCCCAAGACCCACTCGTGTACACTTGATGACTGCACGACACAAGGATTTACGCCTCGCCTGGGCCCATCAACACCGACATTGGCTGTTAATGACTGGAAACATTTTGCCTTGTCGGACGAGACTCGTTTCAAATTTTATCGAGCAGATGGATCCTGCATGTCAGCAGGTGACTGTTCCAGTGGGTGGAGGCTCTATAATGGTGTAGAGCGTCTGAGGTTGGAGTGATATAGGACCCCTGATACGTCTAGATACGACTCTGACAGGTGACACGTTCGTAAGCATCCTGTCTGATCACCTGCATCCATTTATGTCCATTGTGCATTCCGCCGGATTTGGGCAATTGCAGCAAGACAATGCGACGTCCTACGAGACTAGAATTGCTACAGAGTGGCTCTAGGAATACTGCTCTGAGTTTAAATACTTCTGCTGGGCACCAGACTCCCCAGACAAGACCATTATTGAGTGCATCTGGGATGCCTTGTAACGTGCTGCTCAGAAGAGATCTGTACCCCCACGTACTCTTGTTGATTTATGGACAGCCCTGCAGGATTCATGGTGTCAGTTCCCTCCAGCACTATTTCTCACATCGTTAGAGTTCATGCTATGTCGTGTTCTGGCACTTGTGCATTCTCGCGGGAGTCATACACGATATTAGGCAGTTGTGCCAGTTCTTGGGTCTTCAGTGAAGTTCTGAAAGGTGTTGCTGAAATTTTCAGTCGGTGGTTGCTAAATATCTTTCAAGTATTTCCTCATTAATAAGCTGTTCAGCTTCATTTTGGCTCTGCATTATTTGTTTCAACCACTCCGATTTAATGTAGGCAATTACTGGCCATAATCAGTCTTCTACAGATTTACAAAAAATGAATCAAGAATGATAACGAAACATAGCCGACATATCCACCTGTTTTATTAAATAAATACAAACTTTTGAAGCACATACATGGTGTAATGGGTATAAATGCAGGTATTTCTGTTGGTGATTATGGTGAACTGAACAACACTGCATCAGTATTTATATCATTCTCAGACTAATATTTATAGCTAATACAAGTCAAAAGCTTTTACTTTGGGTAATACCTCCAAGAACATTTGGCAATAGGAAGCCATTATTGTTAATTTCCCCTGTGCAGCATGTCAAGTGTTGGAGTATAGAAACTTGGACGCAAAATGTTAAATCAGTACTGAAAGACGTAATCCACTTAATGGTGCAGTTATCACCGTGCAGAAAATATCAGGTCGTAAGGATTGAAAAATCAACCAACACACTGATCTGTGTAAAAGTTAAGGCACCACATATAAAAATATTTTCACTTAACACCCATTACACCCTGTAACCTTATCAGACTGAGAACTATGTAACATGTCAACTTGGTCGTCATATATGGCAGTGGCAGTCTCACCATTAAAATATTGGAGGCGAACATCCTGGAAGATACCCATACAGGCGTCGGTCTGGACAGTAGGTGCAGCGTGAGGCAGTGGCGACTATGGGGGAGTGAAGAGGGGAGGAGAGACTAGGAGAAGGAAACACCTGTGTATGCGTAGGCGCCTCTATAAGTTATATGTTGGCATGTTTTTACATTAAGAGTGGCTAAAACGAAAAAGCACCTAATGGGAAAACATGAATCCCGACAACAATGTTTTTCGTTAAAATGGGAACAAACGTTAACAAGAATGTTAAAGCAAAAGAACTTTAAATTATTTTCTGAAGTTAATAAGACATCTGAATAAACTTATTCAAGATACCAATATTAGCTGAAAATTAAAAAAAAACGTTCAGAATATTATGAAATATTGAAGCAATAAAATTAAACATAATTTAATGTGATCTAACGGTATTTTTCAAAGCACAAATACATTTTCTGCAGTCTAGAGGGCACTGTATCGCAGCTGACGCGAATAGACGCGGTTTTTAGTTTCTGTGATACAGCTAAGGAAGGGTAGTCACTCATGTGTGTTTACAATTTCAGTTCCTCTTGTACCTTTGTCGATTTCTGCATCTCCTACACACTGTCACATCCAGTCTACATTGTTGTTTACTTCAGCTGAAGTCGCAGTTTTATGAATCCATCTGCCATTGTTATCTCCATGCTTTTATAAATTATCTTATCACTTATGATTTTCCACTCAACTTTCGTGTGTATGTGAATCATTTTTTCTTGCAACTTTTCGCTATTAGACTATGGATAAGTTGTCCGTGTATTATTCGGGAGAAGAAAAAACACTTTTAGATCTGACGATGACGTAATTCCGTGAAAGACAGTAAAGGGCTTGGAAGAGCAGTTGAACGGAATGGACAGTGTATTGAAAAACAGAGTAGGCTATAAGTAGAATATCAACAAAAGCAAAATATGTCTAATACATTAGATTAGGAAATAAGACACCTAAAGTAGTAGATGAGCTTTCCTATTTCCAGTTTTAAACATGGCTTCCTATTTCGGCAGAATAGTAACTAATGATGGACGAATTAGAGAGTAAATAAAATACAGGTTTACAATACCAACAAAAGAATTATCAAAATAGATGATAATATTAACATTTAACATAAATTTAAGTGTTAGGAAGTTGTTTCTGAAGTTATTATCCTCGAGTGTAGTCTTCTACGCAAGTGACAAATGGACAATCAGTGCTTCAGACATGAAGATAATAGAAGCTTTTGAAATGAAGGTGCTACAAAAGGTTTCTAATATTATATGGGCAGATGCAGGTTAGCAACAGCAAAAAATGTATTTCTAAAATAGAACAATTTATTAACATCTAACATAAATGTAATTGTTAGGAAGTAGTTTCTGAAGTTATTTCTCTTGAGTGTAGCCTTCTACGAGGAAGTAGTGAATAGAATACGGGAAAAAAGAAATTTACGGTACTACTTGACTAAAAAAACGAGAGCATTCTAAGCCATCAACGAATAGTCAGTATGGTAACGGAGGGAAGTGTAGTGGGTAAAATTTTTAGAAATAGACCTACAGTAAGAAGATTAAAGTGGATGTATATTGCAGTAGATATTCAGGGATGAAAAGCTTTGGTTGGGATAGAGCAGCGCGGAGAACTGCATAAAACAAGCCTTTGGAAAGAAGACTGGAACAAACAGCAATGGTTTCGTAGAGTTCTTGAAATATGTAAGTAGTGATTCTGTGTTTCTTAATGTTTATAGTAAACCTTTGCGGTGGATGTAACGTGGTCTGTTAATATGAAGAGGAAGACTAAGGACGCAACGTAGTTTCGTGTATATTTTCACGTACTTATCGCAGAACGAAGCCGATCCTCTGTGCGCCGACAAGAGTAGGCTTGGGGTTTTGGCTGTATCCCAGTTTTCTTGCGAATTGTATCATGACAAACTTTTTACAACAGCGATACCACTAGACTCCTCTGTTTTAAAGTTCTCTAAAAAACGTGCATCGGTAAATCTGCCATTAAAGGTATAGTTGCCTCATACGTCGGTAGAAATATTATTTCCAACAACATTCTCAGTTCCCTATGTAGTATCAATTTGTTTACACTTCAATTAAATATCCCGACTAGTGACGAAATATTTCCGTGTCCACATTTTGTCTGACACGATATAAATCTTTTCTTACAGCTCCCTGCAACAAATGAAAGCTTATTAGGCACAACTGTTATTGAACGGCCTTCATAGAGCCTACATTCCTCAACACGAGAAGAGATACGATTCAAAATCTCATGGCATCCTTCACAGGCTAACCGATAAAGAACAAAGAATACAAGTGGATTTCGGCTATTGCTTCTCAAAATAGGACTGTATAGTGCCATTGTATACTGTGAATCCTGTCATTTGTGTTTGCGCCGCTAAAAAGGAGGCACAGTATGTGAAATAAGTTGCATCTTAGGAACCACTCGGGACAGAGAATATGCCTGGGCCAGCTTTCCTCCTGCAAACTACCATTTCTCCCGTATTTTTGCCTTTTACTCCTGAGACATTCTGTTTCTCTCGGCTTGGGTTTGATCTGGTGAATGTTTTTGCCGGCCACCCGCGACCAGGCATCCTTTCTAACATCTGAGATCCCACTGTAACTCTCACGCAGCTGTGAAGCCGTCACCGTAATCTTTTCACAGTTGAGTGTCCACGCTATCTGATGCCGACTTGCCGCCACTTCCTCATTGCCTCTTTGTTGGAAGAATAGCCCACTTAGAAGCCGGTGTTATGCCAGAAGGAGTGGTAACGCCTTGCACTGTATGGACCTCAGAATGCATCAGTCCGTGCACAGGGAAAGTAGCACCTGACAGAGCAGATAGAGTAAAGTCAAATCTATTAAGTAACTTGTCTCGCAAGACATTTGGAGATGTGGGAGAGCTGGTAACAGTAAAATAACTTATTCTATCAATACACGAATCAGTTACTCTTTTTTCTCACTCGAAATCTTTTGTACCAGTGGACAAAATTTTCGTCTTGCACCACCTGGGAGAATTACTACAGGGTCTGCCGTATAAACTCGACATCTGCGTCTACATTTATACTATGCAGACCACCTTACGGTGTGCAGCGAATGGTACTATTGGTAGCATAATATGTCCCTCCTTTCCTGTTTTATTCTCGAATGGCGTGTGGGAAGGCTACATGTGAGTAAACCCCCGTATGAGTTCTAATGTCTCCAGTCTTCTCATCGTGGTCCTTTTATGGGTTCTATGTGAAATGTATTGGTTATGAACTGTAGGTTAAAAATGAAGAAGTTGCTAAACGGTAGGAAATTGACACGATGGAACGACGATAAGTTTTTTATTTATTGGCTTTTGGTACGCACGAGCCAGCTGAATACTGGAAATATGATTCCACAGTTTGTTTCGACAATACAGATTATACATTAGTTTAACTTGTATCCCGGTATGAAGTTAAACTGAATAGACTGAAAGAATGAGAGGTTGCTGAGAGTTTCTGAGGAAACATTAGGCACGGCTGCCTAACTGCAGCAGGGTAAAGTAATACAGTGGGAGACGAATGGAAGCTTTAAGAGATGAAATAGTGAAGGCAACAGAGAATCGAATACATAAGAAGACAAGGTGTAGTACAAACCCTTTTAAATTACATGAGATATTGGAGTTACTTGGTGAAGGGTGTAAATATAAAAATGCAGGAAATGAAACCGGCAGAAGAGAAGAATACAGACGTTTAGAAAACTTGATTAACAGAAAGTGCAGAATGGCTAAGCACGAATTGCTAGCACAAATGCAAGGCTATTGAAGCTTGTGTAACTAGGGGAAAAAGAGTTGCCACTTGTAGGAAAGTTAAAGAGAGATAAGAAAACCAGCTACATGAATATCTAGAACTGACATGAAAAACCAGTACTAAGCAAAGAACGCAAAGATGAAAGGTGGAAAGTGTATACAGAGTTGCTATATAGAGTAAATGAATTTTAAGACAATATTATATAAAGAGACGAGGAAGTAGATGAAGATAAGATGGGAGATATTACACTACGAGAAGAAAGTGACTGAGTATTGAAAGAAGTAAGTCGAAACAAGGCCCATCAGAAATACTGATGTCCTTAGAAGAGCCAGCCATGACAGAACTATTCCATTTGGTGTACAAGATGTATTATACAGGCGAAATACCCTTAAGCTCAAGAAGAATGTAGCAATTCTAGTGCCAAAGAAGCAGGTGCTGACAAGTATGTAAACCACCGAACTATCTGTTTAATAAATGGAATAAATTACTCGTATTTGCATAAGATTGGAACAAATGGTAGATGCCAACCTCTGAGGAGATCGGTTTGGTTTCAGGAGAAATGTAGGAACGCGCGAGGCGAATTGACCCAACTACCTACTTTAGAAGACACGTCAAGGTAAGGCAAATCTACATATTTTATAGAAAAAAACTCTTGACAATATTCACTGGAATACACTCTTTGAAATTCTGAAGGCAGCAGAGGCAAAATTCAGGGAGTGAAAGGTTATTTATAAACTGTACATAAGCGAAGTGAGGCGGCAGTTACAAGAGTCGAAGCCCACGAAAGGGAAGCAGCGGTTGAGATGGGAGTGAGAGAGGGTTTAGCCTATCCCCGATGTTATTCAACCTATACACTGAGGAAGCTATAAAGGAAACCAGCGAGACATCTGGGGGAGGACTTAAAATGTAAGTGGAAAAAATAAAAAAATTAGTCTGGAGAAGGACTTATAATTTAAGGAGAAAAAGTAAAAAGAAAAATGTGGACATTGCTGATGACATTGTAATTTTGTCGGAGAAGGCGTAAGACTGGGAAGACTAATTGAAAGGGATGTAGAGTATGGTGCAAGAAAGATATAAGATTTTTATCATTCTCGTGTCAGAAACATACAGGTACATGTACAGACATTTTACACAGTTATAATTAAATTACGTTTGACCAAAACTTGACCGCTTCCAGTGCATTTTCTGTTGCTTGTTGAGGGTCATCTTCTGTACAGGAGACTGGACACAATCGACACCGAAGCATGTGCCGGACTGTCTGTTCTTCACCACAGTCACACCGAATACCCTTTTGCTCAGTGTATCCCCATTTTGCCAGGTTAACTTTTGATCTTCCAACTCTGGATGTCAGTATATTCAGGGACTTTCGAGTTGTCCATTCCCTATCATGGCCTGGAGGTAAAGCTTCAACTACTCTTTTCTAAGCAGGGGGAAGGTACATCTTAGCACTCAATAGTTGTAACCTAGCTCTTTCAGCAGTGGTTCTATGTTCCTTTGATGTCCTAAGGAAACTCTTCCTTGACTTCAATCGTTGCGGATGCGGTTCGTGCCCATACAGAGGATGAGTAATTTGCTGTTCCACTACCTTTCTTTCCTTGTTCGCAGCTGTCTCTCTTCGAACAGGTGGTTTTACTGTACCTGCGAGTTGGTAAAGCCATTCGACTGAATTGGATTTCAAGCATCCTCTTACAATTCTGCAGATTTCGTTGAGAGCTAAATCCACCTGTTTGGCCAGAGTTGAATCACACTAAACAGGGCTGGTATACTCTGCCACAGAATAGCATAGTGCCACTGCAGAAGTTAGGATTGTTTCAGGTTGACTACCCCGCTGTGATCCGGCCAGTTTTCGTTGGAGATTGTTCCTGGTGGAGACTTTCGACTCGCGTTTCATGCAGTGCTTTTTGAAAGTGACAGAGCTATCAAGTGTCACTCCAAGGTATTTTGGAGTCTCGTAGTATTCCAATTCAATCCCCGATCATACTATTTTCAACTTTCGAGTGCCTTCCTTGTTTCTGAAATAAAAAGCATACACTTGTGTCTTTGAAAGGTTTCGTTTAAGCTGGTTTGTGTTGTGGTATCGGGATAGATCTTCAGGGGTATTCGTGAGGTTGTTCTCCACTGATTCAAAATCTGTGCTCTGGGTGGCTAGAGCGAGGTCGTCAGCATATAAGAAGCTCCTGATGTTTGGGGCTTTAGGTTGGTCATTCGTGTTTATATTAAACAGAATTGGAGCCAAAACACTTCCTTGAGGGAAGCTATTCTTCTGTAGTCTCCACCGACTACGCTGTCCTTGAAAGTCGACTAAGTACCTGCGATTCTGCAGAAGGCAGGGGATGAGTTGGGTTAGACCTAAATCTTTGATGAGATTGTAGACCTTGACTGGTAGTAGCTGGTGACTGACCGTATCATACGCCGCTGATAAGTCGACAAATGCCACTCCTGTCACCTCCCGAGCTACAAAGCCATATTCTATAAACTGTGTGAGATTTAACAATATAAGATGAATATCGGCAATAGCAACACAAGGGCAATGGAACGCAGTCTAATTAAATCAGGCGATGCTGAGGGAATTAGATTAGGAAACGATTCACTAAAAGTACTACACGAGTTTTGCTATTTGAAAAGTAAACTAATTGACGTTGCCGAAGTAGAGAGGATATAAAAGATAGACTGGCAGTGACATGAAAAGCGTTTCTCAAGCAGAGAAACTTGTTAATGTCGAATATTGTGTTAGTACGTCTATTCTGAAGGTACTTGTCTGGAATGTAGCCATGTACGGAAATGAAACGTGACTGATGAACAATTCAGACAAGTACAGAATAGAAGCGTCATGAATGTAGTGCTACAGATGAGTGTTAAAGAATAGATGGGTACATCGCGCACCTAATGAGGAAGTACAGAACTTAGTTGGAAAGAAAAGATATTTGTAGCTTATTTGACGATAAGAAGGGATCGGTTGGTAGAACTCATTCTGAGAATTCAAAAAATCGCCAACTTAGTACTGGAGGGAAGTGTGAGCGGTAAGAATTGTATAGGGAGACCAAGAGATGAGTACAATAAGCAGTTCAAAATAGCTGTTGGTTGTAGCAGTTCTTCAGATGTGAAAAATCTTGCAGCAGAGGATAGATTACAATGGAGAGCTGTATCAACCAGTCTTCGGATTGAAGGCCACAGCAACAGAAGGAAGAAAGTAATATGTTAGCCGACTCCTCCTTGAATGTATGTGTGGGGTCTTGCCCACTCGGCTCGTATAGGGTGCCTAAAGGAAGCTGCGTTCTCGAAATGCTATACAACAATTCAAGCAAAATCATATTAATAGTTTTTATTACAAATAAGAAGATTGACAATACCTTGCTTTATATTTACCACAAGTGTCGCAAGAGATGGGCGACATGCAAACACTAATGTTCTTCGCTATAAACAACGTCCATACAAGCAATGGATATGGATCACTCCTCACTGCTATCGTAGCACTCTCTGCTAGGCCGTGCTAATACTTCCCGAATACTAAGCGGTCGCTCCTGGCAGTACCGGCGCTTATGTTCTCCTCTTGTAGAGGTGGAACTAACTCTTTAGTTATTTTTTATTAAACTCTGACCTACATGATTTTCTCTGACAAAGACAACTCAAACTTAAACTATTCATTTATTACCCACAATACACAAGCCCAACGCAATCTAATACAAATCCAAAAACAATGAAATTAAAGAAATATGAAACTACCTCCAACTCTGTTAATTGCCCAAACTCATTTCAGTCACAAATCTCGATACTAGAAACCCCATTCATTTTCATAAGTCACTTACCTCACAGAAAATTTTCATTCACGAACTACAGCAGTTACAGCAAGTAGCAACAACAGCCAGCTAAATAAAAGGATTCTAATTACTAGGAGGCATATGGTTAGCAAAAGATTTTGTTGTAAAGCAAACAATGTATTTAGAAAATTTTACCTTATTCATGTGACATCCAATTCCAAAAATTATTTTGCTTTTTTTTTTTGTCATCAGTATTCTGACTGGTTTGATGCGGCCCGCCACGAATTCCTTTCCTGTGCTAACCTCTTCATCTCAGAGTAGCACTTGCAACCTACGTCCTCAATTAGTTGCTGGATGTATTTCAATCTCTGTCTTCATCTATACTGAGTGCTCTATCCGAAAATTACCTCGAGCAATTAAACAGAGAACCGACTCGTGGAGATAACATCTTGGACCTACTGATAACAAACAGACCCGAACTTTTCGACTCTGTATGTGCAGAACAGGGAATCAGAGATCATAAGGCCGTTGCAGCGTCCCTGAATATGGAATTTAATAGGAATATTAAAAAAGGGAGGAAGGTTTATCTGTTTAGCAAGAGTAATAGAAGGCAGATTTCAGACTACCTAACAGATCAAACCGATAATTTCTGTTCCGACACTGACAATGTTGAGTGTTTATCGAAAAAGTTCAAGGCAATCGTAAATTGCGTTTTTGACAGGTACGTGCCGAGTAAAACTGTGAGGGACGGGAAAAACCCACCGTAGTTCAATAGCAAAGTTAGGAAACTACTGCGAAAGCAAAGAGAGCTTCACTCCAAGTTTAAATGCAGCCAAAACCTCTCAGACAAACAGAAGCTAAACGATGTCAAAGTTAGCGTAAGGAGGGCTATGCGTGCAGCGTTCAGCGAATTCGAAAGTAAAATTCTATGTACCGACTTGACAGAAAATCCTAGGAAGTTCTGGTCTTACGTTAAATCAGTAAGTGGCTCGAAACAGCATATCCAGACACTCCGGGATGATGATGGCATTGAAACAGAGGATGACACGCGCAAAGCTGAAATACTTTTTCCAAAGCTGTTTCACAGAGGAAGACCACACTGCAGTTCCTTTTCTAAATCCTCGCACAAACGAAAAAATGGCTGACATCGAAATAAGTGTCCAAGGAATAGAAAAGCAACTGGAATCACTCGACAGAGGAAAGTCCACTGGACCTGACGGGATACCAATTCGATTCTACACAGAGTACGCGAAAGAACTTACCCCC
The DNA here is from genome assembly GCF_023897955.1 of Schistocerca gregaria. Lineage (NCBI taxonomy): Eukaryota > Metazoa > Arthropoda > Insecta > Orthoptera > Acrididae > Schistocerca > Schistocerca gregaria. The sequence goes on along the minus strand of NC_064927.1, from coordinate 401,016,454 downwards.
CTTCTAACAGCCGTGTACCGCAAGTCTCTAGAGGAACGGAAGGTTCCAAATGATTGGAAAAGAGCACAGGTAGTCCCAGTCTTCAAGAAGGGTCGTCGAGCAGATGCGCAAAACTATAGACCTATATCTCTGACGTCGATCTGTTGTAGAATTTTAGAACATGTTTTTTGCTCGAGTATCATGTCGTTTTTGGAAACCCAGAATCTACTCTGTAGGAATCAACATGGATTCCGGAAACAGCGATCGTGTGAGACCCAACTCGCTTTATTTGTTCATGAGACCCAGAAAATATTAGATACAGGCTCCCAGGTAGATGCTATTTTTCTTGACTTCCGGAAGGCGTTCGATACAGTTCCGCATTGTCACCTGATAAACAAAGTAAGAGCCTACGGAATATCAGACCAGCTGTGTGGCTGGATTGAAGAGTTTTTAGCAAATAGAACACAGCATGTTGTTATCAATGGAGAGCGGCAAATTTTCGAAGCCATTAGGAACGCTGCTCACCTGACGCGTCTAAGAGGGTTAGTAGATTAAATCTCTAATACAACTTATAAAGAACATCGACTAGGCCACTCAGAGGACAAGTCGATAAGCAGCAAAACGAAAGACTATATAGGGTGTAAGTGGAAGAAGGAGAAGAAAACACTTAAACACAGCGTTTAGAACTTAAGGACGAAAGTAAATTTTGCATGTGATGTCATTGCCAAATAACATAACTAGATGAAATTTGCACCATCTATACAGGTACAAAGAGTTGCTGCGCTGTGGTACAGAAAACTGAAAGATATACGCAATGACACTTTCATTCAGAGACAATAATTATAGTGAAGTCACCGCGATTTATGACAGTCCCATAAGCATTAAAAAAGGCGGGACATGGTTCTTAATATGGTGTGTGATCAGCACGGACGGCAGTGTATGCTCTGCAGCACACTTCCAGGCTGTACACGAGTTTGCTATGTAGTTCTTACGGTAGGGTGTCCCATCCTCACATTAACGACTGCTGGATGGTCGTTGGTGCTTGTCGACGAGCTGCAAAACGTCTCCCCAACACATCCCACACTCGTTCTATGGTGTATAAGTCTGGGGAACGGACAGATCTGCCCACTCAGCGAATATCCACTCGTACCACGAGCTCCTGCCCTTGCTGTTCGTTGGCGTCGCGCATTGTCATCCATAAAAACGAAGACATGGTCGAATGCAGCCCTGAAAGGACGCACATGTGGAAGGAGTACAGTGTCACAAGAACGTTGATCGTCGAGCCTATAGTGTTCAAAGATTTGGAGGCCAGTACGTCCACGCAACATGCCTCCCCACACCATAACACCTGAGCGTGCTGTGACTCATTCAAGCTCAGCGGACAGTATACAGTGGCTACGAGGACAAAAACAAACCACCACGAGAGCTTAAGAGGTAGATATTACACGGGAAACAATCCAAAAAAATGTGCCCACTTTCTTCGTACACTATGGTACTGCGTGCTTTGTATTCTAGCTTGTAATGGACTCCTACATTGACCTTTGCGGACGTTTAAGTGCTGTCTGAGTCAACACATCTCTCCCAGAAGCCTACAGATAGGCAGATTGCGAATCAGTTACATTCTCCCCGGAACACCTACTGACCAGAGTTATAGGTAGCGGTTCTCAGCTGTAGTTGTTAATAGCTATCGATCACTACGGGCAGATCTTCGATGTTCCATGTCTCACGATGTTGAAATCTAGTCGCTGTGCTGTACGCCAATCTGGAAAGCAACATTCATTGTGTACAAGCTTTTCTGGCATTAAAACATTTTAAAGTATTGTCTTACACTTGCAGATCATGTTTCAATACTGCTCGGCTTAATACGTTTAGTGTACTTAGACTTTTTCGTTTCTAAGAATCTTGTAAAAATGAATGATTACAGGTTTTGTTTCCTGTCCTAGCTGAGTACCTTCCGTTGTCCAAATATGTATTTATTCCAGTCTTCTATTAGTCTATCGCCTCCTTCCCGCTCTGTCCATCTTCACCACGCTCTCTCTCTGCCCATCTCTCCCACCCCCCTCCCTCTCTATCTATCTCCACCTGCGCCTCTCTTTCTCCATCTCTTCCTCCTTCCTCTGATTCCACTCCTCCTGCCCCCTCTAATTCCATCTCCACCTTCCCAATTCGTTGTCATTTTTCTCCCTGCTCTCTCTGTCCATCTTCTCCCACCCCCTTACTTTGTTCATCTCCTATGTCCCTGTCTCTTCTCCCTTTTCCTTTCTATGTCCATCTCCTCCTCTCCCCTCTCTCTGTCACCTCCTCATCCCTTTCTCTGTCCTTTTCCTCCTCCTATCCTGTTTGTTCACCCCTCCTCCCCCATCTCTCTGCCTATCTCCTCCTCTTTCTTTTCTCGGCACGTCTCTTCTTCTTTTCTTCCTTTGTCGATCTCGTTGCCTCCCTTCTCTCGTTGCCTCTTCCTTCCTCCCATGCCATCTGTCCGGCTACTCGTGCTCCCTTGTCTCTCTGCGTTATCACACTCACCCCAGCAGGCTACTGGTGGATCTTCTCTCTATAGTATTGATCTCCAGATTGTAATCTCGTATGTGTACCACATATCATTGAAATCGTTCCCAGAGCTTAGGATCAGCTTTTTACCTGTGGGTTTGCCCGCATACGCACATCTCAAATACATTTCACACGTGTCCATATATATTATAGAAATAGGTATATGACCGATTTCAACCAAACTTAGTATACATATAACCCTGAAGAGAATCTCTGTAGTACTAGGAACCATCCACCAATGAAAGGGGTGGGCGCTGGGTTGAAAGAGAAATGTAACTCACGACACGCGATTTCAAAGACTTAATTCATCTAGTATTTGAGAATGAGAGCACTTAGTGACTTGCAACAAACTTCACACATGAGTCCAAAGTTTTACGACAATTTTTCTCGCTGATAACCGGCGCAAAGCGATGAAAGGAAAAAAAAGCTTATAGATTACTATAGCTTCGCTATTAATGCAGTAAAACAGCCACATGAAGCATTACGTTTTAATTTATTACTTATTTACTACTTTCTATGTTCACGACACATTTTGCAGACAGTGTTCAGATATATCATTGAAATTACCAGTAATTTACCAACAAAATCATATCACTGTACTTCACATAGTTTAGGGTGCATGACATCATAAACACTGAGATGCGTGCAAAACCGCCGCACCATTCATGGCGTTTAAGTTTTAATTCTTTGGTATGAAATCTATTTACAAGAAAATACACAGACTGTCTCCACATATCGCGCTGAATGTACCTACATAATTATAGCACTGTACGATATATAGTTCAGGAAATATGACATCATAAACACCAAGATGCGTGAAAAATTGCTGCTTCACGTTTCAATTTATTTATGTTCTAACTACATATTCTATTTGAAACGCTTTTCACAGAGAGTGTAAAAATATAGCACTGACTGTACGTCCAAAATTATATGATTGTACGAAACATTTTTCAGGAGATATGACGCCATAGAGATTCAGATGCCTGAAACAAAAGCTGCAGGGCCAAATTCACTAGGCACAGCGATGAAATTTGCCTACAAATAGGAGTGAAATTTGTAGAACTATCTGAGTACCCGGAGTTTTCCGGGTACATGTTTACTCCAATTCCATTAGGCCATCTCCTGCTACCCTTCTCTTTGTCAATATCCTCCGCCCTCCTCTCTGTTCACCTCCTTCTCGATTGTTACAATTTGTATGGATATACACTGGCATCTATGCAACCCGTGAAATTGTTAATGTACACCATTATCACGAACAATGTATTGCGAATCTGAAACTGATGGATTCACTGTAGTGCTTAAGAGATACTAGTTATAATTGTAATACACATGTCCGAACACCTGGTAACCCATACTATTTCAGATGTCACCATAACTTCTTAAAAGTAATTCTGGCCAGAGTCCGAGATGTGTCCTTGAATAACACCATAGATGATTTCTTACATTGTCCTTACACGTCTTAAGTAATACTACGGCTCCGTTCAACTGGGTGCCGACCAGGCATTTGGCTCTAACTCTACTCTTCTACATAGTTTTCTTCAAATAAGTGAGCCCTTCGTTTAGGAACGCGTAATTCACGTAACTAAGGCAATTATAGTGGCTTCTGTTACTGGGTCACCACCATCTCAGGTGCCGTAACTTTCCCTTGCATGATACCCTTAATTGTGCTGTTATGACAAGAACTCTCTCAGACAACGTAATTACTTCTTTCTTCCCAAGTTATACGTAACCGAGAGAGAATCACTGTACTAAATACCGGTATAAAAGTGGTGACAATCGGTTAAATCTTTACTTAATCAGCTCAGATTCTATCTGGTCATATCAAAATACAGAATTAGTGATACACTTCTAGAGTCAAACATCGCATTCAGTACCTAAGGGAAACACAGGAAATGATGCCATTCGACTTGTTCTCATGAACACAGTACTAGAGAAGGCGCATGGTCGACATAGACTTGTTTCTTCAGTTCTGGAAACATTCTACATCTACATCTACATCCATACTCCGCAAGCCACCTGACGGTGTGTGGCGGAGGGTACCCTGAGTACCTCTATCGGTTTTCCCTTCTATTCCAGTCTCGTATTGTACGTGGAAAGAGGGATTGTCGGTATGCTTCTGTGTGGGCTCTAATCTCTCTGATTTTATCCTCATGGTCTCTTCACGAGATATACGTAGGAGGGAGCAATATACTGCTTGACTCTTCGGTGAAGGTATGTTCTCGAAACTTTAACAAAAGCCCGTACCGAGCTACTGAGCGTCTCTCCTGCAGAGTCTTCCACTGGAGTTTATCTATCATTTCCGTAACGCTTTCGCGATTACTAAATGATCCTGTAACGAAGCGCGCTGCTCTCCGTTGGATCTTCTCTATCTCTTCTATCAACCCTACCTGGTGCGGATCCCACACTGCTGAGCAGTATTCAAGCATTGGGCGAACAAGCGTACTGTAACCTACTTCCTTTGTTGTCGGATTGCATTTCCTTAGGATTCTTCCAATGAATCTCAGTCTGGCATCTGCTTTACCGACGATCAACTTTATATGATCATTCCATTTTAAATCACTCCTAATGAGTACTCCCAGATAATTTATGGAATTAACTGCTTCCAGTTGCTGACCTGCTATTTTGTAGCTAAATGATAAGGGACCTATCTTTCTATGTATTCGCATCACATTACACTTGTCTACATTGAGATTCAATTGCCATTCCGTGCACCATGCTTCAATTCGCTGCAGATCCTCCTGCATTTCAGTACAATTTTCCATTGTTGCAACCTCTCGATACACCACAGCATCATCTGCAAAAAGCCTCAGTGAACTTCCGATGTCATCCACCAGGTCATTTATGTATATTGTGAATAGCAACGGTCCTATGACACTCCCTTGCGGCACACCTGAAATCACTCTTACTTCGGAAGACTTCTCTCCATTGAGAATGACATGCTGCGTTCTGTTATCTAGGAACTCCTCAAACCAATCGCACAATTGATCTGATAGTCCGTATGCTCTTACTTTGTTCATTAAACGACTGTGGGGAACTGTGTCAAACGCCTTGCGGAAGTCAAGAAACACGGCATCTAGCTGTGAACCCGAGTCTAAGGCCCTCTGAGTCTCGTGGACGAATAGCGCGAGCTGGGTTTCACACGACGTTAGAGATATAGGTCTATAGTTCTGCACATCTGTTCGACGTCCCTTCTTGAAAACGGGGATGATCTGTGCCCTTTTCCAATCCTTTGGAACGCTTCGCTCTTCTAGAGACCTGCGGTACACCGCTGCAAGAACGGGGCAAGTTAATTCGCGTACTCTGTGTAAAATCGAACTGGTATTCCATCAGGACCAGCGGCCTTTCCTCTTTTGAGCGATTTTAATTGTTTCTCTATCCCTCTGTCGTCTACTTCGATATGTACCATTTTGTCAACTAAGTCTTATGCATATGATATACAAGACTCTCGCTGCACGAGGTTATTAGCGTAGGGTTTTCTTTGACTGCTGTTGGAGTTATGGAGTACCCCCAGCGGAAAATGTCCTAGGAGGGCAAAGTACAGCTGCCGGCTCACCGACAGGTCGGTATTGTAGCTCGTACTGAAGTGCAACAGAGATGCTGAAGGAACCGAAGAGAGAAAATTCGACATTATTTGGCGTAATCCTAACCGATGGAAATTAGAGAACTGGTAAAGTAGGTAAACAGAGCAATAATTCTATCGGCCATCCACCGAGCACGGTGGCGTAATGTCCAGCGTGCCATAATTGCATCCGGGGAGACCGGAGTTTAACACCTTCCGAACATCCACATTTATCATTTAAGTGATCTCCTGAGTCATTGACGAGCAAATGCTAGGACAGTTCAATAAACGGTTAAGGCTAACGGGCCATTGACCTTCTTCTTACGCGCGGATGCACACGCATTGCCGGAACTCTTACAGGACTCGGTAAGATTGTCTGCCGCGAGTAACGAGTGTAGTCCGCAGGGGCACTACGAATGCAGTGTGTGGACATTAATTTGGGAATGTGAGTCTCACGGGGAGCGTGCGAGGGATAAATCACTGCAGTCGCGCTAATCTCTGTGCCCTCGATGCTCAGTTGTATAGAGCGTCTGCCATGTAAACATGAGATTCGGGGTTCGAGTTCCGATCGGCGTACGTATTTTCAACTGTCCGGTTGATGTATATCAACTCCTGTCGACAGCTTAGGTTATTGATTTCATTATCATTACATTCGCGAGAGCTGCATGGTCACCGATGGTATCTGCGACATGTCCGAAATTACACATACCATCTCCATATAACAAATCCATATGTAGTCAACTAGGTGTCTGCAACGTGTACTCGTACATTCATTATGTATATACACTCAGATGTATATGTATAACACTCAGATATTTAGGACGCGTGGTAGGGACAGAGCATCGAGTGACATTATACTGAGTGCTCTATCCGAAAATTACCTCGAGCAATTAAACAGAGAACCGACTCGTGGAGATAACATCTTGGACCTACTGATAACAAACAGACCCGAACTTTTCGACTCTGTATGTGCAGAACAGGGAATCAGAGATCATAAGGCCGTTGCAGCGTCCCTGAATATGGAATTTAATAGGAATATTAAAAAAGGGAGGAAGGTTTATCTGTTTAGCAAGAGTAATAGAAGGCAGATTTCAGACTACCTAACAGATCAAACCGAAAATTTCTGTTCCGACACTGACAATGTTGAGTGTTTATCGAAAAAGTTCAAGGCAATCGTAAAATGCGTTTTAGACAGGTACGTGCCGAGTAAAACTGTGAGGGACGGGAAAAACCCACCGTAGTTCAACAACAAAGTTAGGAAACTACTGCGAAAGCAAAGAGAGCTTCACTCCAAGTTTAAATGCAACCAAAACCTCTCAGACAAACAGAAGCTAAACGATGTCATAGTTAGCGTAAGGAGGGTTATGCGTGAAGCGTTCAGCGAATTCGAAAGTAAAATTCTATGTACCGACTTGACAGAAAATCCTAGGAAGTTCTGGTCTTACGTTAAATCAGTAAGTGGCTCGAAACAGCATATCCAGACACTCCGGGATGATGATAGCATTGAAACAGAGGATGACACGCGTAAAGCTGAAATACTGAACACCTTTTTCGAAAGCTGTTTCACAGAGGAAGACCACACTGCAGTTCCTTCTCTAAATCCTCGCACAAACGAAAAAATGGCTGACATCGAAATAAGTGTCCAAGGAATAGAAAAGCAACTGGAATCACTCGACAGAGGAAAGTCCACTGGACCTGACGGGATGGCAATTCGATTCTACACAGAGTACGCGAAAGAACTTACCCCCCTTCTAACAGCCGTGTACCGCAAGTCTCTAGAGGAACGGAAGGTTCCAATTGATTGGAAAAGAGCACAGGTAGTCCCAGTCTTCAAGAAGGGTCGTCGAGCAGATGCGCAAAACTATAGACCTATATCTCTGACGTCGATCTGTTGTAGAATTTTTGAACATGTTTTTTTGCTCGAGTATCATGTCGTTTTTGGAAACCCAGAATCTACTCTGTAGGAATCAACATGGATTCCGGAAACAGCGATCGTGTGACACCCAACTCGCTTTATTTGTTCATGAGACCCAGAAAATATTAGATACAGGCTCCCAGGTAGATGCTATTTTTCTTGACTTCCGGAAGGCGTTCGATACAGTTCCGCATTGTCACCTGATAAACAAAGTAAGAGCCTACGGAATATCAGACCAGCTGTGTGGCTCGATTGAAGAGTTTTTAGCAAATAGAACACAGCATGTTGTTATCAATGGAGAGACGTCTACAGACGTTAAAGTAACCTCTGGCGTGCCACAGGGGAGTGTTATGGGACCATTGATTTTCAAAATATATATAAATGACCTAGTAGATAGTGTCGGAAGTTCCATGTGGCTTTTCGCGGATGATGCTGTAGTATACAAAGAAGTTGCAGCATTAGAAAATTGTAGCGAAATGCAGAAGATCTGCAGCTGATAGGCACTCGGTGCAGGGAGTGGCAACTGACCCTTAACATAGACAAATGTAATGTATTGCGAATACATAGAAAGAAGGATCCCTTATTGTATGATTATATGATAGCGGAACAAACACTGGTAGCAGTTACTTCTGTAAAATATCTGGGAGTATGCGTGAGGAACGATTTGAAGTGGAATGATCATATAAAATTAATTGTTGGTAAGGCGGGTACCAGGTTGAGATTCATTGGGAGAGTCTTTAGAAAATGTAGTCCATCAGCAAAGGAGGTGGCTTACAAAACACTCGTTCGACCTATACTTGAGTATTTCTCATCAGTGTGGGATCCGTACCAGATCGGGTTGACGGAGGAGATAGAGAAGATCCAAAGCAGAGCAGCGCGTTCTGTCACAGGGTTATTTGGTAACCGTGATAGCGTTACGGAGATGTTTAACAAACTCAAGTGGCAGACTCTGCAAGAGAAGCGCTCTGCATCGCGGTATAGCTTGCTCGCCAGGTTTTGAGAGGGTGCGTTTCTGGATGAGGTATCGAATATATTGCTTCCCCCTACTTATACCTCCCGAGGAGATCACGAATGTAAAATTAGAGAGATTAGAGCGCGCACGGAGGCTTTCAGACAGTCGTTCTTCCCACGAACCATACGCGACTGGAACAGGAAAGGGAGGTAATGACAGTGCCACGTAAAGTGCCCTCCGCCACACACCGTTGGGTGGCTTACGGAGTATAAATGTAGATGCAGATGTATATTCCCGTACAGGGCAGACGTTTTACCTGAAAGTTGATTGCCCAGTGTTGGCAGATAAACAAGATACTACAGTGCCTGTGTTATTCCGAGTCACGATGCAAACTTTCTTCGTACACGCATGCATGTAGTTGCGAATATGGACAACCATCAGCTGTAGAATAGAATGACTACAATGTAAATATGTGCCGGATCGGGACTCTAACCCGGCTTTCCCGTTTATCACGAGGGTCGTCTTACCATTTTTCGTTGTTGTTGATCTCATTTTGTTCTATATTGTTACTGGAATTTGTTCTAGGTGGACGACTGATGACCCCGTTTAGGTTCTTCGTTGATCCGTTCACTCACTTTTTTATTACAGATAGTAGATAACCCTCCGACCGAACACGATGAGCTATCGAGCCGGCTACCATTTGATTATCCGTACACGACTCACGGCGAGATCAAAACTTCCATATGTCGTCAGTCATATGTCTAAACCGAGCGAGGTGGCGCAGTGGTTAGCACGCTGGATTCGCATTCGGGAGGACGATGGTTCAATCCCTCGTTAGGCCATCCTGATTTAGGTCTTCAGTGATTTCCCTAAATGCCGGGATGGTTCCTTTGAAAGGGCACGGCCGACTTCCTTCCCTAATCCGATGAGACCGATGACTTCGCTGTCTGGTCTCCTCCCCTAAAAACAGCCCATCCGATATGTCTAGACCCTGCAGTCACCGCAGAGACTGTTCCTTCGGAAAAGCATGCATGACAACGGAACTTTGCATAGTAATTCAGAATAACATAGGCACTGAAATATAGTGTTTATCCACACGGCACTGGGAAAGCGACTTTCAAGTAAAACGTCCCACCTGTACGGGTACATGGATAATGGCTATACAATTTGCAGACACACGATTGATGATATATGGAAGTTTGGGTCTGGCTGTACGTCATGCTCGGGTAGTCAAGTGGTAAGGCGACCGCTCGCGATAAGCAGTAAGTCGGGGTTCGAGTCTCGCTCGGGGACAAATTTCAAGTGTCATCGTTCCACAGCTGATGTTT